>NW_026973967.1:0-51720 GCF_034640455.1 Diachasmimorpha longicaudata | reverse complement strand
CAGCGTGTTAAAAATAACGAGCACAAACCCGGTCTAATGTGCAGCAACATTGCTGAAGCTTTTTTAAGCTTTTTCCACGTTTTTTCGCCGGTCCGTTTGGCTAAATTGATTTTCGCACAGGATTTCTCCCTCATCAAAGCAACCTCACCCTATCAATAAAATTCCAGTGCAACGAAATTAACTTCATCCCCCATCCCCCGGAAACTGAAAAAAGTCCACCCTAGCTCTTTAGAAGAATTCACCAAGCTGATTTTAGAATCGGTGAAAATTGTTTAAAGAAAAGTTTCACCTCCATCTCGAAAAACGGGGTCGCGTGCTTGAAATATATAACCGAATGAAATGAAGTGAGACACTGATATTGAATTTTCCCAGCTGTACCGAGATTCTACTGTTGTAGAGAGGAATAGCATAACACGTATTGTACGAGTGAGACGGAGTCAGTCGGGTCGCGCGCGGCCCCGAAATAGCGTAGCGCATACGTCCTTGACGGAGGTTATGACGTCCTAGGGTAACGGCTCGATAACGGGCGGGGGGTGGAGCTGTGACGTAAGCGTTGGACATTGCCACCGCGGTGTCTGCTGTGCCCCGGAGGGATAGCTACCACTTCCCTTATTGCCAACCACCCACTCCACCTCCATCATACCCCTCCCCGGAAGCTCTCAGCTGTTCTCCCACGCACGTTTTTGAACCGCTGCACGTTTTCCATATTTATGCCACCCCCTCTTGGTTCGCCAATTTAGCGGAGAAATAACGAAACAAATTATGCGATAAGAAGTCGCTCGGTCGAGCAAAGGGAATGCGTCGAAAACATTTTTTTTTGTAATTGGTAAATTAAGTGAAAAAAGAGGAACTAGATTTTGTTGTGGGGAATAGAATGGCTTTGGAAAGACTCCATTTACTTTCTCCTGGACTTAATTATTATTAGAGCGATTTTTGTAAGTTCGTGTCAGATTTTTTTTGTGGAGAAGTGAATTAATCCTTTCTAAGGAAAATTGACTACAAGGTATATTTATATTTTTGAAGCTGGGATCTTTCAGGTACTGACAGATATTACATTTTAATAATTTTGACAGTCTGAATGATAACTCAGATTGAAAGATGACGGGAATTATTATTTCCGTTAATAATTTATTGGATAATAATAGAGGCAAATTTCATTCATATAAACTCGAAATACTGCATTTGTGGACGGTAAGTTAGGGAACTCATCTTCAATTATTTATATCTCCGTTATAATAGTTGAATGCAAAAAATAACGTATAAGCTACTGTGATATCCTAATCTCATTGATGAAGACGTTATTGCATCAAAATTTACCAGCTGAATGATTATAAATAATTAGTTGAAAAAACAAGTGGAGAATCTGATAGAGAAAGGGCGCTGTGATTAAAATCGAATAAAACTTTTAGTCAAAGCTAAATTGGCTTCCAAAATATTTCCAGATTTCTTCTCAGGAATGTTACACTGTCTATTGAGAAAAAACTGATCCAAAAGAAAACAGTATTATAATTAGTTTTTGTAAGCATTTTTTCATATCTCTATCTTTTTTCTCTGATCTATGTATCAGTTTTAGTGGAAAATCTCGCGTAATCTTTTACCTTCCGAATTAATTAATTATTACCCCGCGCAAAATGATTTCGTCGTTTTTTTTTTCAACTGCTTCCCATCAAAGTAATTAATAATTCTTATTGAATTCGACTGATATGACTGACTACTCATTTGATTACACTCGAACAATTTTATTCAATACATCCTCTCAACGAATTCCGCCTACTCCATCCAAAAATCAATCAACTTTCTTCCTTTCTCTCTTTCTCCTCGTCCGGCAGTTTCTCCGGGATTCTCTCCCACGACGAAGGTGAAAATAAGAGACCCACGTGCGTGAGTTTCATGACCCAGAAGACCTATCAAAATGTATAGCTGCAGTCACCTCAATGGCTGAATATGTTTCTCGCCTCCGGCGATAGACTCGGGCCATCGCATCCACCTCTTTAAAGATATCTTATTGGTTCGTATGACCTTAATGTCTTCCCAACATGTATACCGCTCATTTGATATTAGGATAGTCGAGGCCGTTTGTGGTCGTAGCGATAGACCGAGACATCATCAATCCTTTGGGAAGTCGTTTTAATTTTCTCGTTTTCTTTTTGAGTTATTTGGATGTCCGGAATTTGGAACATGCGATGAATTCGAATTTCTGAGTTTCCTATTTTGTGACGAGGAAATTTATTCAAATTTGGGGACATCGTCTATCAGTGGGAATCGGTCCGTATAGCTTCGTTTGCCACGAGATTATTTGTTGGAGAAAATAAACTACCGACACGTAGCAATAAATCATGTGAGAATTTCATTTTTGCAGAATTATCATCTTCTCACAAAGGCATGAGTTTGCAGTTTTTGAGTCTGAATAAAGTCAATACAAAAAATTCCAGTGGGAAAGTCAGATGTATTTTCTTCTTGAAATTACTCTATTTTTAAGCTGCAGAAAAATTTCTGGAAAATCTCCCATCGGGTCTCACTAATTCCGGGGAAAATCTTTAATAATAAAGATAATTTCGCAATTAAGAGAGGTGCAATGGTGGTTAGGTTCTATCGCTTTGAAAAATTTGTACTCGGTTACTCTTTAGTTCTCTCATTGCCAATTCCACTTGATACATTGACGGGAATCACCTGAATATTTCATGACATCCAGAGACGTTTCGATTGAATCGGGAAGCCATCGATGGACGCCGATTGAACATGTGAATAGTGGTGGTTTGATTGATTCTGCACGAAATCCATCAAGACGATTGAGCATTTGGGCATTTCATAAGCCTCCACATGTGCTTCACTAGTTATTTCCTCTATCCTGAGGTTTGCGGTTTGTTTCTCTTTCATTTTCACGTTATCACGAGGTCGTTCCACTTCTGAATAGACACGAAATCGAGATGGCCTGTCTTGCACATCCTCGAATGCAGGTAAACTACTGTATTATGGATTCGATGAGCTAACGAGTATTGACTACGGTTATCAGGCTTATTGTAGGCATCGGTAGAGCTCTGCTACGAATACTGGTGAAGTCGGTACAATCAGCTGTACTTCAGTATTCGCGTTTAATTAATTTACACCGCTGTTAGAGTTCAGTGGCTAATTAAAGGCAAAAATTCATTTGCAGAATTGGTATTTTAATGCGATATAAATATAACTTGAATTTTGAAGAATAAAAGGTGGAATCGATTCGAAATAAAAGTGAATAGATTTTTCATTCGCCTTTAAAATTTGAGAAAATTTTTAAGACATGACTATCACTGATGAACTTAAAAAATCAATTAATGTTTCCGCGTGTCTGGAATGGCGTATTACGTCGGTGTTACACCGCAGTCGCACAAAAACTATTGCTACAAAAATCCAGTTAAAAAATGCTTTTCATAAGGGAATTTCTTAGATAGATTATTATTCCATAATATTCAAAGAGTTTATTTTGACTATTTGGCTTTTTTACTCCTAAAATATTCCATAAAAAAGTGACTCTAATAAATTGCAAAACACCTGTCGGTCTCGCAAATATACAAGATATAATTTCCGGAGTTACTGTGCACTCGCCTTCTCTACATCGCTCCACCGCTCAAGTCAATCAATACGAAATAGCTATTTTTTTTTCAACTTTGAAAAGCATATTGGCACGTGACACAGGTCTTTGTGCCTCAGCCAAGCAGTCGGAGACTGCAGCGTAAATTTAGTCGCGCTTCACATTGCAAACAATGCAGTTTGGACTCTAGGAAGAGCGTCACCCGCGGAAGCCAGTGGTTTATTCCTTCCACTTTTATTTTTAGTTGATGAAAAAAGGGGAATGAGGCGAGAGGATGATGCACCGGCATGCGAGAATTACAGCACAGTGGAATCATCAGTTTAAAAGGATCAGAAATAGTGAAAAATAGTTAGGCACGTGGCTGGAAAATTTTGCGAGAAAAGATGACACCAGTGAAAATCACCAGAGAAATTTCTTAATATTTTTTTTACCATTAGAACATTATTAGATTTTTGTAAATCTCAATGAAAAATCTCTTTGCAGAAGAGATAGTCAATTAGTTGGGAAATTATCCTGTCGTATTTTGCCCCTTTCATGATTCGAGTTGAAATGCGTTATAGTAACTCATTGACACTGCCAGCCGACATCATAAACATTGTAATACCGGATACTTATGATTCTCTGTCGGAGCCAAAAATGTCTCGCGTCGATGACTAATCGAGAAACATACCTATCCCAGGTGGGTAGAGCCGCGTAATTTTAAACTCGTGATTATAAAAAAAAACTAATAATAAATGGACCCCGCAAACGATTGATCGATTAATGCGAAAATTTATTAAACGGTTAATAAATATCACTGATTAACAAAACAATAAATCACTTTCGACGGCCGTAATTTCTCTCAATCAACTTTCAATGGAGAAAAAAAATATGATAAAAAGTCACAGGTGCGTGACCACCCTAGGTATTATGGTACTCAACCATCTATATCCGCATGTATCTATTCCCCTTTGAAAAGAAAAGTAAAATGAAGAAGGATCCGATCAGGCAGACTGCCAGCCTATATTTACCCGGTCCGTCCTAACCGTTTACACCTGTAAAATAAGGTACAGCATCACCACGAGTCAATCGGGGACGCTCCCGTATATTTGTCACAGTTTGGCACTCATTTCCTTCTTCCTAAATTCATCAATTCAGGAATAAATTAGTAAAACCAGATGAACCTCAACCCTCAAACGTCTAATTTTAGAAATATTTCGGAAGCCAGTCGATTCTTCGAAAAATATTGCAAGATCACTTTGGCACAGCATCAATGAATATCTGAACTGAACACGCCTTTTATAGATATTCATTTCACATTAGAAAAAACATTTGAATAAAATGGGAACACTAACACTCGGAGATTCGTCAATGGACAAATTAAATAAATCATGAGGCGCAACGGATCGAACTGAAATCGCCCTTCCGTATCTCTCAGATAAACTGAATGATTACTTAAATGATCAAATTAAATTTTGCACGAATTAATTAATTAAATTTATGATTAGAGAAAAATGTAGGGCCCTGGAATTCTACCAGAAACCATCTCTTGACATTTTCCCGCACATTTATCGTCAAACCTCAAACATATTGAACAATCGGCAGATCAGTCAATTGCTCACTTATCTCACATACTCACCACTCCTCTCTTATTACCTCAGTCTTCCAATTATAATCTTTATCTAACTTCAGTCAGTACGCTACTGAAAATCCCTCATGTCCACGTGACTACCGTATAAATCGATGCCGCCACAAAGAGAAAGATATCCGCATAAATAAAAATAAATAAAAAAAAAACCCCGAGGTAAGTAACTACACATTTTTCCTTTCCTCTCAATCCCCCCTCCTCTTATCCACTAATTCCGAATGCATGAGTTAGTGATAATCTAATTCAATGACTCTGCATGCTCAATCGTCTCTCGATCACCATCTGAGCCACCCACCTCCGCAAAAAGAAAATAAAAAAGTCTTAAACGTGTTTTCTAATGGATAAAGATAGAAAAAAAAAATCCTCCACCACATGCACAAGCGCCATGACCAGCGTCACTCTCCTGCACCTTAGAATATACATAGTAATAATTTATGTAGGTATGTGCGAATGCATGTATCCAACAGTTGTCTATGTTACATACGATTTTATAACGGTAAAAACCTCTCACCGTCGTCGACATCCTGGCCCCTGGCACGTCGAGGGCGCGAGGAGTGTACAGGACATTTTTTTTTTTAATTCGCTTCATTAAAACCACCTTCTCCCATTTCTCGAATTTTTATCCAACCTTGAGAATTGTCTCAAGGTAATCAGCAATTTTTCACCGCGATTGATCTCATTTCGTCAATTATGTTGACAAATGATTTTGTGGTAATATATCATTAGATCTTCTTCAAGAGCATTCGCTCAGATAGATAAATGATAATTTTTTAATCGTGAGACTTTAGAGTAATTATCTAATTCTATTGATATCTGAATAATCTCGATAAAAAATCGATTAATGTTGATGTATCAAGAGACCTCTCTGTTGCAAATTTTTTCAGCTCTGAAAAGGCTTCCCTGATCGATTTAATACATCAGAAATTTTTCCTCCATCTCAATGTTCGTCCTAATCTTTATTAAATTCCAAAACTTACACTTTGTCCAAGCATCATCAGCATTATGCCCCTGCTCCTGACTCTCAAGATTCCTATGATGATCATGATTATTGTTGCTATCGGCAAAAGCAACCCGGCTGTTGACCGGGTAAACAATACCATGGTGAATGCTCCTGGGACCAACATGAGCAGCAACAGTACACTCATCAACATGACTATCCCCAACGCTACCCCTCAACCCACTGCCCCCAGTCACGGGTTGAACAGTTGTTTTAGTCCCGGCATTATCACTGACAGTACGCATATTCGCACTCCCTTGATCCTCAACGTTATCTCGATAAAACAATCACCTCAACAATCTTCCAACCAACAAATTCACCCTCAATATATCTCCAACACCGTCATGTCCTTATAACCGTCTACTGACCCCCCCTTATTCCATTTAAAAAATCCAACAACTGCATAACGAAGATGACATTCAATGGAAAAATAACCAATATCAACTCGAGTGCAGATTTTTAAAAAATAGTCCAATGATTAAAAAAGCATAAACTAAACGTTTATCCACATAGACCACCGAGGAATGATTGAAAAAAAAATTTATAAACTGACTAAATACATCTGAGAATTTTCAATTTAATTCTCTTATGATATATTTGTTGACGTGAGACACAACCGACCTGCCAGAGTCGCTGGTGGTGCTCTTGTGTCCCTCCAAATGGCATTGAGGACCCGATCGTTGCCGATGAGGTCCTGACGATTGTAAATCCTCTCGTTCCACACCTCTGACCTTGGGACTCGCATGCGGCTAACTCTTCACCCTTGATTATATCCAGACAAGTACGTGTGACAATGCCCACACGATTAAATCCTCCAATGATTCAACACCACCAACACTTGTCCAAGATACTTCTTCAGATTGACATCAGTCATTCACTTCCGGTTATAATCCCACTGGTGAAATTGTTGCTCCTCGTGAATTATCCTCGGTTTCCTACATTCGACGAGACGTAGGCACCTTGTTACTGGTACAACCAACCAACTACTTGTGCTTTCAATTGATGTCTCATTCAATATTCAATAATCAGGACAACAAAAGTGTCGGGATGTGCTCAAGGGGTTTTTCCAAACTCTCACCACGTGCTCAAAATCATCATAATCACACTGGGAATGTTCTTACTCTCAACAAAAAAAAAACAAATGAAATAACATCAAGAGTCATATGAGGGTTGGAGATGGGATTTGGATAACACTGTTACATCGTGCTTGTCAATGAAACTTTGGACAACTTGTGATAGAGTGCTGGGTATTCCATCATTTTCTTGATAACTTTTTCGATGAAACTCTACTTACAATTCAAACTCGCTGATGTCACCCAGTAACTGTTGATTTTATCAATCACAAATAGTCAATGAACCATTGTCTTCCATTAATTGAAATTACAATTAATCACAAAAAATCCGATATCCGTTGACAATTAAAATCCACCAATTGTGTTTTATATTTTTTTTACTCCTCACGAATTCATTAACTAAACCATTAAAATGTATCAACGATTTTTTATGTCATAATATGCTCTGTTTCTGAGTAGTTAAACCATTAGACAGTTCCGCACGTAAGGCCGGTCACCGCGTAACTGAGTCCGGAGCGCGCGCTGTACACCGCTATATTAAAACCGTACTGTGTGTAAGCCAACGGGCGCCCTCCCCTCCCCCTCTCTTCGCCCCCTGGTGACGTCATTGTTTTGACGTCATAGTGATATTGGATGCGGGAGGGGTGGTGAGGTGATCGGGGATGAGGCAACGGGTTATTCGAGGGACAGGTGGAGGGAGATGTTGGACTCCTGGATCGATGGACCCAGCACGCGCACCGCTATTATAAACCGCCACGCGCATATCACCAGCAGAATAGCCACATGCATCATTGTGGTTGTGAGGGAAAACTTGTACTGGGGTAACACAACCCTCACCCCGTCTATCGGTAATGACGTAGATTGGTGACGTCATTCCACCACCCACCGGATGACACGGGGATGAGAGTGAGGAGGCGATGGAGGGTGAGTTGAGGAGTGCGGTGGAGAACTGGGGATGACACTTTTCCTTCCTTCCTCTTGCTTCTCTCGAGATAAAAGAGTTGGAAAAAATGGTAGAATGAAAATGTAGGGGACATCAATGTGGGACGATGGGGTGGTTCATTCATAAATGTTGGACGAAAAGACTCTTTCATGAGGGAGGTTTTGTTAGTGAAATGATAATGGGAGGGCTGGGATTGCGAGGATTTATAGATTTTTGAGTCGGTGAGAGGATTTTTCTTATTGAATAAAATTATTAAAATCGCGATTTCTTAATCATTATTTTGAGGGTGCTCAGCTGCTCAGTGAAAGAATTGGCTCTGATTAAAATATAATTATTCGGTCCAACAAGTGAGATAATTTTTTAGAATAGCATCTGAGATATGTGCAAACAATGTACAGTGTGCGACGAATAAATAATTGATTATTTCATATTGCATATTTCATCGCAAATCATTGAACCTTTTTATTGGATTAAAAATCTGTTTTCCGCGTATTCTTCCGAGAATTTCTTCAAAGTTCCGTCTAATCACTCTCCCTTAATCAATTAATCAATGAATTGATCCATCAATGAATAAATGAATGCCCGAACAAATTCAAGGCCATTAATTCGTTTATGAATCACACGCTCAATTATCTATTACGATAATCCCCTTCCTGCATTGTCACTTACCCTTATTGGTGAACCCGCCCACGTAACGTAGAATCAGCCGTTCGGGCGTATAAACTTTTCAAGGTTTTATCAGTATCGCGTGGTGATGGCACGTGTCCCACCCGCAATACTCACCCCCAAGCTCTCTCTCTCTCTCCCTCCTCGCTACCTCCACCACCAGAGTTTGCTTTACCAACGCTTCAACGACTACAAGTGTTGAGATTTAATGGCTTAGGTCATGGTGACGGTTGAGGTGCTTTTTTAATCAGTTTAACGAACCAATTGATCCGCAATGGATATACAATAGAACATCCAAGGCATCTTCCATCCTTATCTCTTTTTTTTCCACACTTTTCTCTTTTACTTTGTTCGTTACACCCTTGTATTAACTGGAGGCGAGTGGGGTCATCCGTGCCCTTCCTCGTTCACCTCACTGTGCACGTGATGACGAGAAATAAAAATCTCATGCTGATGATGATGATAATTATTTAATCGATTGGCAGTGAGGGAGAGAGGAAGGGAGGAAAAAGGTTGGGGTATGCTTTAGGCAGCGAACCGCAAGGACCTGTTTTTTGCACTTGGGTATAACGTGTGTACAGGGGTTTTATGCAACGCCTGGAAATTACTCGCTGTCGAGAAACATCGCTAAAATGCACGCGAATGTCTTATCTCTTTCAGTTTATATCGCTATGAATTATGACGGTTTTTTTTTCCTTTTTGACGTCTTTATTTAGTTTCTTGTTCATTGAGAGATTTGCGAATTTACAATCGTTAAATTTTAGTTTGCGAGAGAGTACTTTGTTGGGGTTCATCGGTTAAATGTTAGGTACCGCTGGTGTTCATAAGAAATTTTTAATAATTTTATTGCGGAAAACCAATTATCGGCGGAGTCATATTTATGATTTTTGTTTATGGGCTTATCATAAAAATATGGGGATTGAGCGCAATTATTACCGGTCAGCAATATTTTCATCGAAAGAACATTGTTTTCGTGAGGAATTTGGCGGGCGGCAATTAGACTTTGAAAAAACTGTAATTTACTCAATCCTATTTGTTTCGAATCACCAAATGATTGGTATTCTCCTTCGAAGATTCGTCTTGCTGATAAATAATATCCAATTTACACATAATCAACAATATTTTAATCAAAAGCGGAAAAAATATCATTGAGTGGATGATGATTTTAACATCAATATAAAATTTTTGCAACTGAAATGATATGATATTTGTCATGTTATATGTACATATATTATTAGCAAAATATGTATTTAAAATGCTGCACAAACGAAAGCACTTTCTTACCTGTTTGATCGTAGGCTTTTCTCATCTTGGAAACTTTTGGATTCACCTAAAAACAAAAAGTAGGCATTAATCTAAAAATAAATATTTCAAGAGGAGGAAAAAAAAGTTTTGCCGCAAGGCGTTTTCGAAGGTCTCTTGGAATCCTTTTAGAAAGTAGTGGCAAATCAATGAGTTTTGTTGCTCATCGGTGACCACTGCCCGTGGAGACGAGAGTGCATTTAGATTGTGAACTCAAGAAAATTTTATTAATGGAAGAGGAACTGGTCGAGGTGAGCCGGGGAAGCGGTGAGAAATTTTTTGGGGAGAATAATGATGATGCCGCCCTTGATTTCAAGTTGATATCCCTGTGGACATTTGTTTCCATTTCATTCAAACACGCAGCACTGTCGTGGCGAATGACATATGGAGATGGGAGAAGTTGTGGTTATTTTGTTCGTAGTACGCTGTCTGTTGTTGCCCACACACTTTAAAAAATGTAAATTGCTGGTTTTCATCGAAAGAAAATAAGAAAGTTCGGCGGCAAAAAAGTCATCAACTACTCTTGATGATTAAAAATCCATTGTTTCAAAGTGAAAGAGTGGCCATCGTAAATTCCACTAGTGAAGGAAAATGTTTTTTATTGTTCTTTTTTTTTACCAGATTGAGATGAATCGAGATTTTTTTATTTCAGCCAAATACTTGATAATTTTTTTTTTTCAAATTAGAATAAATTTACGGATATCAAAGTGAGTGAGGAAATAATAAATCAAGCACTCCAATTTTTTAGATTTTTCAATGATTAACCAATAGTTTGAAAAAGGTTAAATCATCGATGATTTCGATAAATAAAGTAACGGTGATATTTTATCTGAATTTTGAAAGGCAAAAATAATTGATAGCATTAGATATGAGAAGAAATATAATGAAAAATTTCCAAATTGCAATGCGATCTATTCGCAATTCTAAACATATATTTTTCACCGACTGTATTTCTTAAAATATTAAATTTTGTAAAATAATTTTTGCATGAAAGAAGTATAAAAAAAAATATGGGTGATTAAAGTTACCATTCATCCAAAAATATGACCCATAACTAACAAATAAATCCGAATAAAATTACAGTATCAAAAAAATGGCAATCAGTTGAATAATAAAATGATAAATTGATGACTTGATTTAAACAAGGTGAAGCGCGCAAGGATGTTGCAGGCTCGTGTTATCTCTTTCTCTCGAGTCATTCGAAAAATGCCGGCCACTGCCCTGTTTTGCCTTCTTTTTCTACTTCTTATACCCGAGGGTTGGCCCGAAAGTGGCGAGGCAACAGGTTGCGTAACTCACGTGCGAATAAAACAGTTTCGAGAACGAAAGTTACGGGACAAGCACAAGCGCACGAGGCCAGTTCCTCCAGTTTTATTTACATTAACATATACATATGAATAATATGCATTGAGGATGAGATGGATGCTGCGGTGACTTGTACCAATGCGTGACCATGTGGGTAGTCATGCTACATCGTTTCGTGTTATCCTAGACAATTTATTCCTTAATTATTAATGACGATGCGGAAAAGAGAAATGGGGAGTTGGTGACAGTGTGTTAGTCACCTTGTGCCTATCAGTTAAATCCTCTCAATAATTGCAACTACATATACCTGCAGGTATTATCAAAATTCATGTGCGCAGAGAAAAATTATCCATTTAAACCTAATGAAGTTTACTTAATGAGCGTCAAATTAATTATTTTTTTCGGGTGCCAAAATGTTTCCGCAATTCGTGACTATTTTCCTCATCCCTGACTACGCCATAAATACCTTCAGCCATGTTAATGTAAATTCCCTAGTAAATTGACATCTGTCACACCAATCAGCGAATGTAGAAAACAAATTTAACTAAAAAATTCAATGCCTACTGCGGCCTGGGTCGGTAACGGCTAGGGCTCAAGGTTTGGGGGATTAAATACGATGTTGGGCGTTTCTAAATTTATTTGAAATCATCCACAGAATTATATACAGAATTATTTGACATTTAAAATGTGTGACGGTAAATAATTGATATATTCTTCCAAAATAAAGTCCGATTGGGACGTTCCAAAGAATTATTAGGACGGATGAAGTTATTCAACAAATTCCCCGGACTTTATGGTGACATAAAATCGATAATGAAATCAACTGAATTTTGTTTAAATATTTTACTGGAATTAATTCTGGCAATGGTTTACTCCACAAGCTGTGCAATATGACTTTTGCAGCATCTGACCGGGCCCACCACTATTTTAAGAAATTCCCTCCATTGGAGAGATTCGATTTCCTGTGTATCGACTTTAAATATTCAGTTAATTGATCTGAATTACCCAAGTTCCGAACAACTGTTATAGTTTGTCTACAAGAGCGCGTTATATTTTATGAAATATCTTGGAGCTCTCCCTAATTTTCCTATTTACTTAATAATTATTGAAATTCAGCTCCCATTCAGTAGCTCAAATTGTCTAACTGGTTGGCAATTCACATTTTCACCATGTCGTTATTAAATTTCACTATTTAATTGTTAAAGCTTAGAAAATAGTTTTCTCCATGTTTGATTGCTAAACTCAGCCCTCTTCAGAGCAATCATCATTGAGTCTCATCCATTTTATTAGCCACCAGACCATTTATCTGTAATGACAAACAGTTCATAAATAATATGGCCTGCAAATCAACGGTTAGTATTTGACGGCTAATAAAATATATTGGATTGATTAAAGCAAGAACTTTCGTATTAATACTAATGTTGTTCTGTAAATTATGGCTACATAATAGTCCCAGAAACTAGTTTATTATTATCATAATGGCAGGAGCTGAACAACCATGAAATATTTAATTTTTGTTCAGTGAAACTACTGAACAACTCAGTTTATCAAATTTTCTAATAGTTGTATTTGTCACTTATGACAACAGCCAGTAATCGAGAAGTTTGATGGATTCACACCACATTTATTTTATAAACTAGTAAAGAATATAAAGTACATATAGTAGGGGTGAGTTCACCAATTATTGACATAGTTGGTAACACCACAAAAAATTTAGCGATTGGGGTTCTTCGATGGCTGTCGTAATATTCATAAGAATTACAATTACTCTTTAATTCTGTGGCGAGTCGTATCAATAATTGGTGAAATCACTCATGTAGTTATTGAGCAGCACATCAGCGGGAATCGATGCACGTTTCCAATAAGCTCCAACATTGATGGTATTCCTCCAATAGTAATTGATCCTCAATAGAGAAGATTAGAAAATTATTGCTTCCGTCTCCTGACGAAGTTATTTCGCAAATCAAATGAAGAAATTTCTATTTATTTATGGAAAAATCGTGCAACAAATAGGCTGTTATGTGTCATTCATGTGGATGATACGGAAAATTTTTGCCAATTGTTGCATAGCATCGAGCTCTTCATTAGCGATGGTAGCGATGGACCTCACTGTCACCCATGCCATTAAAACCAATGAATTGTAATTAATTGAAGGAGTCAAAAATTCTCAAGTGTCGGCAGTGATTCTATTTTCCGCGAATATCGTCTTGAAATATCTGGATATATGTGGGATTTCACCGCATTACACAGCTCGACCTGTGGAGCAGAGGAAAATGAGGGAGAGCCTGACTTATTACATAAAATCGATCGATCATTATCGGCACCGAAAAAAATATTGCTGGTGGTCAGTGATTGACTCTTTGGACCGGGTCAGTGATATGGTGCCATATGGTGCCTTTTTTAT
This sequence comes from Diachasmimorpha longicaudata, assembly GCF_034640455.1. Classification (NCBI taxonomy): domain Eukaryota; kingdom Metazoa; phylum Arthropoda; class Insecta; order Hymenoptera; family Braconidae; genus Diachasmimorpha; species Diachasmimorpha longicaudata. The sequence continues at coordinate 37,835 of NW_026973967.1, read as the reverse complement.
ATTTCTTTTTCCCATTTAATTAAATTCAAATTAAATTATTGTGTATTGTATTTACTCATATACGACCATTTTTTTATTTAATGTCAAGAGCAATCTCCAAATCCTCTTGTACTATCCTCCATCATTTTCTCCGATTGTTTATGCATGACTTAGTATAGATTTATTGGAAGATTCTCAATGAAGAGATCTAATTCTGCGACTGAATATTTGGAGACATTACTCCGTAAAGGATCATTTATGCGTTAATTTGGAAACTCTACGGTTTCCATGCAAATAATGAGATTTGCAAATCAAGTCATTCATCGGCTAATCCACCGTATCACTGCATCCATGCTCCATATGCTTCTCCATGTAATTCTTGAGAATAACATAGTCTGTCGACGTCAGTATGAAATTTATTCTCAGAATGAACATTTTTAATTCGATCGATAAAATCCATGACTCATTCAATTCCCTCATTCTATGATGTGGAAAATTTTATTTTGGAAATGGCACAATACTTCTCAACATCAACTCATGTCAGAAGACAGAGAGAAATATTCTTGTGAAATCATCACATAATTATTTGCGAATTTTCTGTATTTTTCACTGGAATTATTTGAAATTATTTGGAAAAAAATACAGTAACACCCTTTTAACCCCTTCGTGTTCGCTTCTGTAATCGGTAAGCGAATTAAGAGTTCCATCATTTTTCTGGATTAATTATTTCCGTTGAATATATTATTAATAATATTCGAGACCTATTTTCCGGCCATGACGTCCGAAAGACAGTCAGAAACCGTTTCATTAGTCATTTAAAAAGAGAGTTGTCGTCCTCTGTTGACCCAGACGCACCTGGAGATTGGACTAGGTCGGTTCAGGCTCTTCTGCCATTAGTTCGTTGCTTGACCGTCTGTGAGAGTGTGGGAGGTCAGTGATTTCAAAGCTTTTTAAATCTTCGTCGCGTAACAATCAATTATAAATTAACGAGTAATATTTCGAAAGTTTCTGAATGACAAATCTATCATTCAAGTCCCAAACTTGAGATTAGAAAATTTAAAAAAATTCACGCGAGCAACCAAGTGTTTTGATTGGCAACGTCGACAAAAAAAATTGTTTAAATCGTTGCATTGTCGCTTTAACGCCTGACGAAGAGGAATACAGAAATAGAACAAAATGATTGCGAATGTGAGCTAGAGAGAAAATATGAAAAAAAATCAGGAGATGATTTTCCAAGTCCCTCTTAACCATGTAAAAAATCCCCATCAACTTTCGAGTGGATGAGGGTCAACGGTTGACCAAAGTGACGTGAAATACCTCACATATATCATTATTATACTGAAGAATAAATGGGAAATAATCGATGCCACGCCTTCACTAATTCATGGAACAACCGCATACAAAAGTCATTTCACATCTTTGTTCCCAACACATTCATTTCTCCTTCTTATATTTATATAGAATTTTTATTCACTAGGAGAAAGTACCCAGAATCTCAATATTTAACTCATGAGTGATGAAGAACTCTGAGGAAGCCATAGGCCCGCCAAAATAACCAATGGAACTGGTTGATATACGAGCTAATCTAGACCCAAGGTCCCAGGAAGACTGTCATCGAGGGCCACGCGCATCCATTTCTGGCCATATCGAAAGTCGTTCGTGATACCTCTCTCATTGCAGGGACATAACGGTAGATTCAGAAGAAAAAAAATTTCGAGAGATTTTTTACAGTTTATTTGTGACAAGAATCCGAGTCGAAATTGCCTCAGGCCCTCAAGTCCGATCAGCATTGGCTTAGGTAAAAGTCAGGTTTCCCTGATTTGGGGATTCCTGGCGAGATACTGATCAAGATCTAATTGTCTCTCAGGTCCTGCACCCCTAGGGACATGTCTCCACCACGTCCTCAGGTGGGAAGCATTAACTTTGTCTTGAGAAGATTTTTTATGAGACATACATCAGGTACTCTAGTGGATCGAATCCCAAAAGATATCATCCCCTAAACTTTCCCAATAAATTCTGTAATCGATGAGCGAATGGGGAACAAAAGGCCTCGTTGATAAGGGGTTAAATGATCAATGAGGAAAAGTAACTTAATTCGAATGATCCAGTGACACAAAAAATAAATATATCCCATCGAATGATATTTAACCTCCGGCTTTGCATGAAATTGATTATTCATCATTTATCAATATTCCAGGTAAAAATATCAATCAGCAGGAAGAATAAAATTACCCGTTAATTCATACGTCATAGTCATAAAAAATATACAAAAAGACTAAAAACGTCTAATTAATAATAAAATGTGTTCATATAAAAACATTCAATTTGCCAACAAATGTCCGAATGACGAAGGATAATTCTTTTTAAAAAATCACGACAATCCCCTTTTTATATCCCTATAAAATTATTGAGTAAGTTGATTGAAGTCCTCAAACTCATGATAGTTACATCAGACCAGCTAACGAATGAAAATTCCCCTCAATTTCTAATGAACGGGGATTTTCTCCGACAAAATAAAATTAATCTTCGCCTAGTCAGAAAAAATAAATCACCTCATCCCCCATAAATTCGTCTCCACTCCAGCGATTCCACGTAAATAAAATACATATACCCCCATTACCCAGTCGGTGTATTCAGCCCATTCGCCAGATAATATCGAGGTGGAAAGTCAACGTGGCAGAGCGCCTCCTCGAGTCAGAGTGCACTGGACCCATACATGCAGACTCTGTAATTCAAACATTAAGTGTATACCTCTTCTCAACCACGTGTTTGCTCATCCCTGGTTAGTCTCCTTGTTCTGTTCTTCCATATGGTATGATAGCCAATCCTTTCATTCACTCCATCCTTCATCCTCCTTGTTCCACTCTCACTGAGTCCAATTTGCCCCTTCTCCCACTGCCCTTCCTACTTCTCGTTCTCCTTCTCAGGCCTCACTCCTCGATTCCACCGATAGATCGGGAAACGATGGGGGCTATTAGCGCCGCGTGTGAAAGGGAAAGCTAGTGGCTCTCGGCAACACGACCGAAGGAGATGAGGAAAGAAGGAGGACGAATCGACCCGGTGCGGGTCTCCAAGGCACGAAAGACTCTCACCTCTTGGGACCTAGAGACGTTACGTCGGCTGAAAAAGCGTTTTATTCCCGTTGTCTTTTGCTCTGTGCATTCACCTATTTCAAATCCATATCGGTCATCATTGGAGGAGGAAGGGAGGACTCGCTGTTGAATAATCCAATTAGGGGGATATCCGTGGAGATGAGTGGTGGCATTTTCTCGAGCAGAAAAATTGAAAGAAATTTTTTGCCAAAATAACCCTTTCCATTGGTAAACGTGGACTTTCAGAATTTTTTTATACAATTGATTTTGAAGCAATAATATCTTATTTATGGAAAATTTTACCCTTGTGGCACAGTAATTCTTATCTACGTTTCAAGATAATATGTAGGTAAGTAAATTCTACCCTTGTCGAACAGTGAAAATTGAGAAACCACTGGTAGGATAGAAATTATTAGACCAAAAGTTGGGAGAAATTACTGTAGTGAGAGGGTAAAGTTTGAGGTAGATGAGATATTATTTATTATAACCAAAACCATATTTTTACAACGACAAATGATAGTAGATATTTATAGACCAAATATTTCTGAAAAAATATGTTTCACAAATGGAAGTGGTAATTTTTTGCAAAATTTCTAAGTAGATGTAGAATTTTTCATTATACGTGAAGTTGCTACATGGTTGTAATGGGGATAAAGAAAATCAATTCAAAGGCTATTCGTAATTTCGTTTCGATGTCTCTGAAGAGTCGACGATCTATCATTCAAAGCTCATCTAATTTGGTAATGGAAATCCAATTTTCTTTTCCATGAATAAATTATGATTTTTGAATATTTATAGTTAACTATGTATAATTACTTCGTTCTGCCAATCAGAGCGCAGTAGTTATACCTAGCTAGCAATTTTTCCTTCGAAATTTTCTCACACGTTCCTACTTTAAAATATTGCACTGTGATTGATGACAATTCGATTGAGTGAAATATTCAGTTATGATACTCCGAGGGTCTGATAATCTCTGGGTATTTCGGGAAAGCTACGATGCTTCTTAGCATCATGTGGGTGCAGTTTCACAGCATCACTGTCAACATGTATGCCAATGTCTCAGGTTTCGTCAATTATATAGAATCGGCACAAAATAGATTGAGGACAAGAAAATTATCGCCACTTTCACAGGCAGAGGACCTTTGAATGAAGAGGAAAAATTAAATAAACAGATTCGCTCTTTCACCCACATGAGCCGAATATTCTTTCCATCGGGACCTTGACCCTGCGCTATCTGCATCCCTCATGATATTCAGAGAATTCCGAAGGTCGAAAGGTGTTTAGAGGGGAATTTTTTCAGGTCTAATTGCGACAGATGAGGTGCGGTGTCCGGGGTCGAGGTAAATCATTGTACACTAGATTCGATGAACACATCATTAGCGCAATATTTCCAATGTGTTTAATATGATGATATTTTTACATACGACATACATTTTTGATAAATGTTATCATGAGCGTCAAAACTAAAATCATCGTCTCCTCCGTTTTATCTCGAAATTCAATAAAAATTACTATGTGATGATTGATTTTAATTCTTCTACGATGGGAATTCTTTTAATTGACAGATGGAGAGTCATGAACTTCACTTCAGGCCTCCCACTGCACCCGTCTGGAAAAAAATCACATTACGGAATAAATGGGGTAAAAAATTTCGACGAGTGTGAAGGACGGAAAACGATTCACTGGTGTAGTGAGTTCTTCAAGTACACGATTAGAAAAATTTAGCCCGTACGTATTACGTAGAGAATTTGACATTACGACGTGTGTAAAAGGCAAGCAGTGCACATATCATCGTGCGTAATTCCTCATTTATCGCACGGAGTAATGGCAAATCGTAGACTATTGAATCGGTTGTTAATTTGATAAATCGAAACTGTTGCCAAGCCTGCAATAAAAGTCAACCTTTAAGAACAATAATTTCTACATAAATAGAAATGAAAAATCTACTAAAGATGGGAACTTTTACTCAGCCGGAGGAAGTTTGTGTATAGACCCGGTCATTTAAATAATACGAAGAAGAAAACAGACGAAGAATAAAATTTAATTGCTACACATGAGGTAATATTTCACGTAAAACCGGTCAACCTCACACGTACGAGATAAAAATAAAGAAAATATGACTGATGATGTACCTTTACGAAACCGTCTGATGGATCCAAACGACACGCACTTTTATCAAAATTTCTCGGCACGTGGACATTTTAAATTTCGCAGAATAAACTATCTGTACAACTTCTACAATCCACAAACAACTTCCCTCCATCCAGGAAGTATGAACGAGCTAAAAATTAAAACTCCCGTCTAATGAATTAATTTTCATTCAATAAAATAAACCAGAAAATATGGTAAAGTGCCTTTGGCATACCGACAGCAGGCGGTCTGAAACAAGAAAAGTTCCCCCAACAGATAGAGATAACAAAAATCATTCTGTCCCACGAGGACATGCTGAAACGCAGGACTGGAATATATCAGATACACCGAACTTTCTCCACCGATAGATTTTTCAAATTTAAACTTATACATCGAAGCAAGTTGCATCTTACGTGCTGTTTTCATCGTGCGTATGTTACCGAGTGAGTTCAGAAATTAACGTTAATATCCAAGTTATACGAGTAATACACATGTCTTGATGCGCAAGGAGAAGAAGACGCGTACGATTGGGCACGACCTTTTCCTATTCGTTTGAAATAAAAAAAAAAAATGCCATCATTTGGTTCTCGTAGTATCGGTTAGGTAAGTACCTTCATTACACCCCTGTCAGTACAATGTTTCACATGCCATCTGTCACGATAGTATACGCTTTAATGGCACCTGCCCACCTTGTTGCACCCCTCCTCCCCTCCGCCGCAACCCCTAGCCATGTCCTCGGTCTGGCTAGCAAGAGGAACAGGAAAATATTATGAAAAATGAAACGATTACGTCATCGTCCGTCTTTTTTGGGGAATAAAACCAGTTCATCGAATCAATATTTTATTCCGAATATCAATGGCCCCCATCTTGGATGTTCATAAATTAAAAATAAGTGACATTTCACTCATCCCGACTTCAGCTTCACTTTCCGCTTTTTTTTTTTTTGTTCTTGTCGTCAATACTGACGAAGTGAAGGATGGAGAGAAAGCATGATAGATAGCCATTTCTCATTGTCTGGTCATATTCGATACTCCAACAATTGTCTTGTTGTTTTTTCAATATTAAAAAAACATGGGAATAACCTACTTCATTAGACATTCCATGGATTTTTTTTTTCGAATTCAGCGTGTCGAGTAGACACGTGTTAAAAATCGAAAGAGAACAATCATGAACTATTGGGGATCACTGGGGATTCATATAATTGTATTTTTTGGTGGAAGTCATGATTCGGGTTGATGAGAGAAAATTATGGTGATTCTCAATTAATGTCCTAGTCTTCTGTTCTTAATTCACTGGAAATACAAAAAAAAATAATTTTATATTTTTTTTGTGGAGTTTTCAAGGACGATCTCTCCATGATTAAACATTTCGTCCAGTTTTGACGGACAAGCGTATGCAAAATGAGGCTAATTAATTGTAGACTTCAATTAAGTGGCGATTCGTGGAATTTCAGTTGCAATTCAGACATTTTTTTGAATTATATTTTACTCGCGAATTGTGTTTTGAAATTGCAGTCTTCCCTTTCTTTTTCGTTCCTTTTATTGAAATTCTTCTCTTACCATTGACATCCAGGAAAATTTGCGGTAAATTGTCGATAAATTGTAAGGTCGAAGAACATTACAAGGACGTGATTTCCTTGAATCCTTCTCCCGCCAAAATTTCTCCCCCGATGTTCCTTCAACCCCTTATAACCATTACAATTTTTCTCATGCAATCATTTTCGAGGTGATCACCCCTTCAAAGCAAGTACACATACAAAAATGATAAGTGTCAAGCAAGTGTATATACAAACGAAACGTGTCAACGAAATACTCATTTAATTCAATAAAAAAATACATCAATAATTTCAACGCAAGTAATTCAGTATAAAATAATTTTCCCGCATTGACTGCCTCCCAGTAGAGCCCCCACCCCACCCCCAACCGCCGAAAATCTATTCCCTAAATTAAAGACAAGTTTTCGGGCAGAATTAGCCATTTCCACGTTCCCCTGCTTCTCACAGGATCGCGAGTAAGTCCCCAGCCTAAGATCCTGTTGCCCCAGAGCTCAGCCTCCGTAAGACCCCGCGCCTCACAACCCCTCCATTCCCACTTACGTTTGAAAATCATTTACAAAAGTGCACATACACAATTCCCCCCACCGTACCTTGAGCCTCAGTGCATAGCAAAGCGAGAGGTGAAGGGCCAGAGAGCGAAGTGGGAGTGGGTGAGTCGACCTCTGACCCAGGGTAAGGCGCGGGGGACCTTGCCAGTGTTCTCTCATGTACACATAATGCTTCATGTATCCACCAGCATCACTACCATCACCACCACTATCATCACAATTCACCAATACACGTACAATTCAACATCAAAAATCCCAGACAGCGTGCATAGCGGTACAAACTACTTGTTACCATCAACTACTTCCCCCCTCGTGTATGTGATACTAAACCGCTTTACTCCCTCCAACACAATCACGAAAATTTTATAAAACCTCTACGACTCGCCTTTCACTTTGTGAAGAGACGCGACGAGAGTTTGCCATGGGATGTTGATGATCATTGGTGGTGGATTACAGGTATATCCCACTCTTTTTTTTTTTTTTATTTCACATTTTTAATACAAGAGAAATAGGAGAGAGGTGCCACTAACATCCCGGGGAGTGCCTCTTGCCTACCTGCAACTATTATCATATTATAGCAAATCTTTCGTGTTTGTGCGCTAAATAAAAAAAAAATGAGGAATTTAATGCGCCGAAGCACAAGCGTTCATAACGCCTCGGGATATTTCACAGTTTTTTTTTAATCATCATGTCCACGATTTCTTCAATCTCCCAACTAATCTTATTTTACATCGATGCGTCAGTGATTCCATTGAAGATCGACAAGTCACTTTGCATTAATTGCCACCTGTTGGACAAGTGGTCAGAAGTGAAAATTTTCTCATTTCTCTGAACACACAATGGACGATTGCTAATGACGATTTTTTATTTTTTTATGTCAATCGGTAAGCAAATTGTTGAAATTTCTACACAGGATTAATATTTCATTGAGAATGATATACGTGAATGATAATTTATTATTGCAGATAAATAATTCGGTATTGGTGCAATACTTGTCTGGCAGTTGTGAATTAATTCTCGAGATTTTTTTTTCATTTTATATCTATTTATAAACGAGCGAAGATGGTTGTGAACTGAGGAGAACCAACGTATCACGAGGTGAGAGGTAAAGAAGAAGTCAAAGACGTTGGGATTCTCGACGTTCGCCTTCCACATAGTCGATGGGGCAGATGCTGTTAAGTATGCAGATTGCAGGTACCCAATAAAGGAGTCGATAGTGAGTTGAGAGCGCAAACGACAAGTCAACGCGACCTGAATGCCACTTGGATAAGTTCTTTTTTTTTCTCTCCTCATCCTCGCATTTGATACTTTTTCTTGAATTTTTTTCCTGCATCCTCTTTCTCCTCTCATTCCCAGGTATCGTGTCTTCCTCTGTGAGAGATATCTTCGATGACTACTTGCGGGTTGCGAGACAGGTCAGGGCTTGTCATGTATCATCCAGAATGCTAGAAATCAATTTAAATGCTTTTTCCGCGCAATTTTATGAGTATAAAATTGTCCGAGTAATTCTTTCATTAGGAAAGCATTTACTATGCACTTATCTATTTTTATTTCCTCAATTAAATGCATTGAGGGATTTGGAAATATGAGGATGTCTCATGATGTTGGTACTCAAGTTACTCGAGGTATTTGTACGGTTTGTCTGAATGAGAGAAACAAAAAATCATCTCCAACGACAATACCGAGACGACTGGTGGAGTTACATTAGAAAATAGTCGGTAAATGCGCACCTCTGGAGCTGTAATTATCATCTCTCCCAAGGGCCTATCCCACGCTATTCCGAGTGAAGTGGGACAGCAGACTGGCGTGCGCGTAGACGATTAGAGGATCTAAATATTCCGGTGAAGAAGAAAAAATTGAGGAAACGAGTGAGCCAAGATGAGTTCGGAAATGATTTTTTGTTAATTTTTTTTATTGTCAATTCTACGTACTGCCCTTGTAACTGGTGATTTTGTGGGATTTGTGAAAAGTCGTTATGACATCATAAAAACATCAATTTCAAGGTGGTCCTAAAGATATCGAAGCAACATTTACAGTTTCCAAGTGGAGATTTTCAAATGTTCATTTTGTCAACTGAATTACGAGAGAATCATCTGGATGAAGTCTTGAGTGTCTGATTGATAAACCTTCGCGGCCTTTTCCCTCACCCTAAATGTATTTTTGCTAACAAATTACCCATTTTCTTCTTTCTGAATGGAATATTTCAGTTGTTGCACATGTTGTAATGTTCGAACCTGTTGAGAGCAGAGATATTGTGGGACATTTCCGTCCAGAGACTCGATAATTCGATCTGCTATGCGCCCATAATCCAAACGATTTAAGCTTCATGCGTGAGAAGGGATTTAATTAGTAATCTATAATCAATCACTCCCTGAAAATTACTCAATTCAGTGGCGAAATACTGCACCAATAATTCCATTCATGTTATTTATAAATTTTAAACAAGCTGTAATGAACACATTAGCACGTATGAAAAAATCCTACAAAATATTATCTAGAAAATATTATAGAGGATCGATAGTTCTACAGACCATCAAAGACCCCGTCGACGTCATTTTCCTTTACATGAAAATTGAAGATGAATTGAAGATGAATTTTGCAGATAATGAAAATTTCTTTTTAAAATATGGAAAAGTAGTGAAGCCTTCATGAATTCGAATTATACATGCTATACATGACGTAGCGATGTAAATCGATATTTTATCTGTTATTACAGAAATATATCAATAGAATTGGATCAATGGAGAGAGAAAGATTGAGGGATTGAATGAATTTTTTATTCGATATGAACATGTTTAGATATTTTTAAGTGGAGAAGCGCCGTTTCATATCAAGAAATGTTCGAGAAACGAAAGGGGAAAAATGGCAAGAATGGATAGATTTTTTATGCCATCCCGAGAAAGAAATGAAATAAAAGAAGAAATAGACAATGGAAGCGTGGGCGCACACCAGGCATCGTCGAACCCTAACCCGAGGTGATCCCATATTCCATTCTCTTCTGTTATCCACCTTCGGGTTACCTTACGTCGTCGATGCCAGTTGTAACCCACCTCCTCCGCCTCCCGGAACACTTCGCCACATCTCAGGATGATTTTTTTTTTCCTTTTGAACGGAGCGCACATAGTCGGTTAGGCATAGAGTGCACCTATAACACAGGCCTAGCCTTCTTCATAGCTTATACGCCTCACCTCTATGTCTCTAACCTGCACCTTTCAGATATTTTCTTCTTATGCCGCGGCTTGAGATCTGCCCCGGGTCTCCGAGGTTGTGAAATTGCACGACGAGTCGTACTCTGATGGTTTTTTTAATGATGTTTTCTTTGTCGAGGGGGAAATTGCAAAGATATGTTCGACATTTTTTTGCGCTCTCCTTCGGGTTTTAGAATTACGTCAATGAAAAATTGAAAGTTTTGGGAAACACCGTAAACGGAACGATTTGTTGTAAAAAAAAGGAAATTGGTTGGAAAATTCTATTGGACTTTTATTGACATTTCTAGTGATGATTGATTGATTCATTTTCATAAAACAGTGATTTGCCTTTCATCAATGTTTTGATTGAACAAAAAGTATTTGATTTGTGGTATATAAATCTTTATGAGAAGCGTTTATTTTTTTTTATAATATAAATCTAATTTTTCGTAAATGATTTGTAGCCTGGAGAGAAACGAGTATATAATTTCCTGATGTTTCCGTTCTTACTCAACATTTCATAAATCAGGAGGAACAGAAAATAGATGAAGCCGTAAATTACGATTTCACAAAATTTCTTCATCATATCAGATGAAAAATCCAAAATTCAAAATTTCCAGATAACCAGTCCCTTCTAATATATTCACGTTAACATTACTTCATTCAGAATTTAATATGAGCGCATTTTACTAAATTTCAAATTCAGTAATAAATTCAGAAGAGCGACGTATTCTCATTCCAAATTCTACTTCCTATAGGAATGATCGCGTTGTATGTGTGGGAGCGAGACGCACATTCTTTATATTTTGCAGGGCATATACCCAGATCGACAGTTATTTAGGATTATCCCAGAAATATCTGCGATCAATAACGACTATAATGACAAGTATGAAAAAATTGAGCTCATGCGAACCACTTATAATATTAACAGAACGAAGAAACCGGTGGGAGTAAAAATTCCCGATGGTGTTACAGAAAATTTCCGCTGAGTCTCGGTTCCCCAGGAAATTCAGGCAATAGCGCTATTGAGGCTAGAATGTACTTAAAATAAGTGGACATTGCTATAGATATTATTTTAATACGACAACATTCACTGCAGGCTCATCTCGAATGTATTAACCGAATGCCTCGTTCTGAGTAATTGAATTAAATCTCTCTCCCAGTGATATTTCCTTTTTTAATTGCCCCCCAGTGAAAAAATCATCCCCGAGATATAAAATGAATAATTACCCTCCCATCCCCGCTAATCATAATTATCCCTTCTATTTTAGATGATTTGCTACCATCCTTGGAAACACTAATAATTTAATATACTGCAGATTTATTCACGTACAGGTGCTAAGCCTGTTCGACAAGTTTTCAAAACGCTTCGTACACATCCACACGTAGTTATAAATATGATTCGAAATGAAAAAAAAAGCTGAGAATTTATAGCGTAAAGCTTTCGCTGATTTGCCGCTGGGGAAAGTCATTTGGCGAGTTAACTTCGAACCGCTTTTAATAATATTCCCTCATAATAAAGCGGAGTCATTTCCGAAGATGAGTTAACACCTCACCGCCGACGCCATCACCTCCCCCATCCACCCCCCTCAAAGCACCGTAAGCCTTCATTTGATTAATCTATATTATTGTTAAATGTGTGTATGTGTGGTATCATAATGACATTCGAAAGTGACGGAGACGAGCAATTATGACGAAAAAGAGAGTAGAATGCTTTTGAAAAATTCTAGGGGAAAATGAGCTATGTCAACTAGGCGCAGCCTATTCGTAGAATACGAGTGATGATTATAGACACACACAGACGAATGAAGAAAGGCGATATACCGAGAGGGATTGACCTGTTGTACTCGAGGATGATCGCGATAACGAAACAATCGAACGGTACGCCACACTTGTACCGCCCTGTAGGCACTTTTAAACGGCGAACCTCGTCGATGTTGCGACATTAGACATCGCGGCTTGCATTAGAGATAACGAGAGGATGGCTTCAATATTTTTTTTGTCTTACTGATTCAATTTGATTATTATCGATGAATAAATTCAATCGATTGATTCAATTATGTGATGATAAAGAAGCTTAGTGGGTAGGGGAATGAACAAATCATCATTAATCATTTGGTAATCTAATAGAAAATTGTTGGAGGAAGAAATCAATTGAAAATTTCATCATTTTGAATTTATCAGTTTTCATTGAATATCACGGTGGAGTCCAACTTGTTGGTCTTGAAATTCCAAGAATTGGTAGAAATTACTGACGATCCTCATCACGATCTTCTGGATGAGGTATTGATAATAAAAAACTACTTTATTATCATTCTTGTTGCAGTGTTGTGAAAGAAAGTGAGTCGAAGAATTTTATCAACGCGAAATAAGAATTTATTCGTCATAAGTTATCTACGGAAGCTGTTAAAAGGACAGGTAGGGAAATTAGCGAGATTCTGGTGTCTCTGGGGTGATTAGATGCGAAGGGTAATATCAGAGAATCGCTTCCGTGATTGATAAGACTATCGACGAGGACACTTTCTTGATTATTAATTCCAGAACCCGATCTCGAAGATTTTGTCCAAGAGCATCTAGCTGGGCTCAAGCAATTAAATTGTGCTGAGTAGTTGACCCGGATTCGATATGAATGAGGATGGATTTTCGTGAAAACACATCCGCGTAGACTAATAAGATTCCACGAAATAAAACAGGCGGAAAAATATTACCACGTAATGGGTTATATGGATGTGTCTACGCATGAACTCTGTTCAATGGACAGTCACATGCAGGAAATCACACTTTGTGGAGATTTACTGCAATCACTATCAGGATTTTACGACGAAGCTTCGCCAGTGTGATGCTATGCATGAAGTTTGATTAACTATGTAGAAAGAAGTTAAAGACGATACCGATATTCGCACGTTTTTATTTGAGTCTTGTGATGTATTTTGCAATTTCGTTCATTCGTTTTAATTATCGGGCTTCTGATGAGTTCTTTATCGGATATTACATCTTAAGTATATTAAATTATATATAAAAAATCTCCATCAATGCCATTATTTGTAATAGCTATAAATGAGTTCAACATTCAGCGCGGTCGATTCAATTCAGTTGAATGTACTAATATGAAATGATATTCTATAAAAAAAATAATTTGCGAAAGGTCAGTTGGAAGATTGTGGCGGTGAAGTGGAAGTAGAGCGGGCTTTTATTTTCCAGCTTTAACTATAGCTAAATATTATAGTTTGTATCCTAATCATGAAATAAATGGACGTAAATAAGATCGGACTCTGGTTGGTGTAAATGAATGTTTGAGTCATCCCTCTGACCCTTACGAATCCTCCCGGCTTATGATTTTCCTTCCAGGAGCAATTCTGTGGCGAAGTGCAGTGGAATTAGACATTTTTATTAGGATTTTTCGAAAATCGTTATTCTCCAAAATTCATCTTTACATCGATACTAGAAAAAACCACATTTTTGAAAACTCATCTATCCTTGTTCTGCGTATTTCAACAAAAAACCTGTCAGTCTTGTATCGAGACACTCAAATTTATCTAAAATTCTCCCCGAAAAGCTCTCTCGATGAATTTCCATGAAGTCTTTTCCCCCGAAAAGCGTCTCTAACAAAATCCCCGTAAAGTAATGAAAAAATTGAATAAAAAAATTAGAGTTGAGTTAGAGTTGTGTATTAGAGACAACTTGATTGGTTTTTTTTCCCACTTTTTTCTGCATCACTCCTTTGTCTCAACTCCTTCGTCCTTTCCCAGAACCCCCCCTTCGATTTTTTTAAAACCACCCAATGCGTGCCACACGGAATGATTTCGTCATGGAGCACCCTGAGACCCATGGCAAATTCGAATGTATTCGCCTTCCATATAATTCCTTAGTCTCAACTATTGCCTCCCTCCCTCCGTTCGACAACGGCGTGAAACCGAGCAAAGGTCGTATCTTCGCGCCTTTGGTGGTGCTCGCTTGTAGTTAAGAAACCTCACGATCTTTTAGTGTAGGTAAAATCGATTGGAGATGTCTTGGCTTTTGAATATATACGTACAGATTTTATGCCTCTTCCGCGCGTGCACACGAGGACGAAACTTACAGTTGATGCCAAGAGGTCATACCCGAGTAAAGAGCCGCCGTTGGCAGTTGTACAATTTTCCTATCCTCTCGTTTTTAACTCTTTTCAACTTCTTTTTGCCGTTCACCCGAAGGGGGCTGCAAATCTACCCAGCCAATGGGTAACGCTCACAACCATTGCGTTAACATTTGTGGAATGTTTTGAATTAGTGATGAGAGAGGATTACAACGTTTGTGATTTATACGTAAGAAACTTTATTATTAATCTGATTTATGGGGAGGATTATTTAACATTGAAAAGGACTGGACGGTTATAAAATGAAAGCGAAAATGTGGACAAATCTTATTCTATGAATTATTCTCATCTCATCCTTGGGGGGATAATGTGAGGCAAACGAGTCAACGGCTGACCCTCACCGTCTTTAAAATTGATCTCCATTTTTTTCTGCCATTGGGGGCTAGAAAAACTATCCCTCAATTTTTTAGATTTTTTTCGACAGCTCCGTGCGTACATATAATTTCTTTTTTCATTTTTTTTTTCAATAACTAGGGGAATTCACGCAAGTGGCTGAAGACGTCAAATCAGATGGGTTTTCTCTTCGGGAATTTTATTTTAAAAATCTTTAAAATAAAACTAGATTCAAGGCAAAGGGCCAGCCTGTATCAGTGAGATCTTCTGATCAGACGAGATCCATTTGCAAGAGAGTGAGGGTCAGCCGTCGACTAATCAGCACAGAATATCGCACTTTATCAATTCTTTTAAGACTATTTGACTCATGGTGACCACATCTTTGAATACCTTCGATCGTTAGATGATGAATATTCACGAAAGAAAGATGTCTCCACATTTCAGCAACGCTCTCTACCCCTCCTGCCCTTTCAATTCTTAAATAGGGAGGTAACATCTCTAGTTTTCCAGAAAAGATACAAATTGAGTGAGTTTAGAAAGTTGATCCTCGGTAAGGGTGGTGGGACTCGGGGTGAACTGCTCCTTCTCTATCTTGCAAGGTTTCACTGTTGTGTCGTCGAGGCTCCACCCCCGATCTAGAACTGATTGTTTAGTGTCTTCCAGCGACTGTCCGACCATTCCCGCAAGGACAGACAAATCTAATGACGAGTAGGCTTCGGAGACTAATGACATCGCCCTCTCACGAACATTTTCTGGAAAGGGTTGAACAAACAAAGTGACTTGATATCT
Organism: Diachasmimorpha longicaudata; assembly: GCF_034640455.1. Lineage (NCBI taxonomy): Eukaryota > Metazoa > Arthropoda > Insecta > Hymenoptera > Braconidae > Diachasmimorpha > Diachasmimorpha longicaudata. The sequence continues at coordinate 22,089 of NW_026973967.1, read as the reverse complement.
AAAAATAAACGGAAAAAAGATTTACCTTTTAATGCAAGCATGATATCCCGGACATCATCACTCCATTCACGATTGAGTGCTGTATGCACTGCTGGCCAGTCCCTCTGCCACATTTTCTGTCCAACATTCCAAATTTGTGAGAGTTCTTGACAGTTAGTCTTGGCAGCGTCTGGTATTCTCTTCCACAGAAACTTGGCGTTGCACAAGTCATTCTGATGAAGATAAACTGCCAGTAGCTGAGAGTAAACATGGACTGAAGCTGCTCCAGTTGCTGCCTGCAATTAACAAATTGACCACTCATTATTCTCGATTGATTAAGAGGTCTAACAAATTGTTTATCTATTTACAAATTACCAACTTTCGATTCCCTTTACACACTAGTGAATTTCACGATCTGAATGAGGTTGTCAAACGAAAATTGTGAGGAACCAAAGTAAATGCGAAAAAGGTTTTTATCAAGATATATTTAATTTTTCAGCATTTTATTTGCTTTACCGGTGCAATAACATAACCTATCAAACGGAAACGTCAACTCACCTCGAGCTCAGCCTTCTCGAGATCAGCAATAAGTTTGTTAACTTCGTTTAATACCATACTGATGATATTCCAAGTTCAACGATTTATCGCAAAACGCTAATAACTAACAGCAACGGAGCAACTTCTTATAATTAAAAAATGATAACAAAGCAGAACAGGGGTTTGACGGTACCATCCGTGTACTGTCTGACTAGTGCTGCCCCGGTGGCTGAATTAAAAACCTTCCAGTAACTGGCAAGACCTTACCGACTACTAGGAATCCAAGCGAAATCTATTTTACCGACGACATAATAATTATGATAACTTATGGATCCGTTCTCCAGATCAGAGTACGCCATAAATACTTGAAGGTCGTGATTCGGTCAACCACGATCTAATGGAGCAAAGCGAGACAAAAAACTACATTCATCCCCCAATTCATTTGCATTTATATTGCAATTTTTATAACACCTCAGGATGTACTATAAAAATGTAATGAAACACTGGAGAAAGGTATGTTTAATTTCAATGACAACTAGTTGTAATGAAAAAACAAGTAGTCGAGTACGGGAATACAGAGAAGAAATATCATTTTAGAGAATTTCCTTTCATCTTTTAAAAATTAAACAACATGAAGATTTGCGTCTAACTTTGTTATAATTATGCCTAATACATTTTCGAATAATGTCATGGTAACAACACTGATGTTATGAATAACAAATAATATGCTAGATATGAAGGGGTGCGTGTGGAAAATGAAAATAGTGGTATAAGATTTCTTATTAAATGCGAATGGAAGTATTTGTATCTGAATATAACAATGAAATGGAGAAGATTCTAATAATTGATTCATTGAACGTGTTGACGTCTACTGCGTGCAGCTCTCTGTTTGTCGAATCGTAATTCCATCTCTTCCAAGACTCTTGGCGTGTAACGAACCACAAGTTTCACACAGTTGATGGCCTGCTTGAGAAGCTCAACTGCTTTTTCATGATTTTCTCCTTCGACACACTGAGGAGACAAAATTATTGGCGTTTTATTATTCGATAAAAAAATTATTAAGTCAGTAAACGATGCACAGTGATACTCACCACGCCATTGACAGATAGCAGTTGATCTCCGCGTTTCAGACCCCCATTTCTATCAGCAACACCCCCCGGAATTATTCTTGATATGTAAATTGGTGAATTCTGCTCCTTTCCACCCATTACATTGAACCCAAGACCTTCCTCGGTCTTTGGCAGCTCGACGACTCTAGGGTGAGCGTGCCCTTCACTCGCAGCAAATGCTGCCACAGTAGCTTTTGCAGTGGCTGAAGCTCTAACATCCTGCGATCCCTGTAGACAGTAAGAATGGATAGTGAATAAGCTGCAAAGCTTCAATACTAATTAACAAATTAACGGGGCTCTCGCATTTATTTTCTCTCGTTTCTCATGAAAGATTTACGAGTATAAGGATAAGGAGCAACATTGCTTGATAATAAAATGTTGTTTCCAAATTTAGCGAATGAATGAAACCATCAGATTAATGTGATCTCTTAATTTGGATTATAAGACATTTAAAAACATGCGAAAATTTCCATCTGTTGGATAATAAGAGTGGTCTCTTATTTCGGACTCTATAGATGAAATTTTTTGGCTCCACATCTACGTCATAATATGACAAAATTCCCAATAAAGTCACTGGTTTGCAATTTATCAATCTATGGCCCATTAGTTATTTTGAAAAACGTAAAAACCCTCGCCTCATAAGCTGGAGAAGCGAATTCAAGAGGCGCATGTATTCATTATTTTCAAATTTTACCTGTGTGTCCACTGTTTCGTAAACATGCTCGTAAACTTCTCTAACAGCATTGAGAAAATCACTTTGTAAGACTTTCTGCAGTGCAGCTAACTTAGTACTGGGTACTTCACCGCCTAAGTTAGAAGAATAAATAAAAATATATCAGATAAATCAATAGTAAATATTTCGCTTTTTTTCTTATTTTATATGAGAAGAATACACGAATATTGACGGTTTCTTACTCACTTTTCTGTAATTTTTCGAGTAGTTCTATTGCACGTTGAACATCTAAAAAAAATTAATTTCATTATTGGTAAACAGTCGCCATTATTGTAAAACTGGGGCAACAAAGTGCAAGATTTCACAAAAGAGATTTCCCAATTGGCATTACCTCGCTTGAGATTCAGGGGCTCTCCCACAGAAGCCATTTTTGTTAGTTGTATAAAAACCAAGTGTTTTTTGGCTAAAAAATTGATATTATCAAATCGCGAAGACCTTGGGGTGTGGACCAGATAATGACAGGTGATCACTAATGTTTTTCACACCTCGCCGATCTTTCAAGAACACTTGTCGCCATTTTTTCCACTGACAGCCACACTAGGGATACTTTTTTTTTACTAAAGAGCATAAACTAAAATAGAGGCTCACATCCTAGAGGTTAGGCGCCCCTACGTCAACGTTAAGTATCACCCCAGCAGTGAAAGGCGCCACAGTACATTCTGGCAGCTGGCAGCAGAGATATCTAACATTTATGGAGCGGCTTTAACCGCAAAATGTCGTAGCGATGGCAAATGTGCCTGTCGGTAAGGCATCGGCATATCATACTTTGCCGGTGGTTTGTTGACAGACGACATCATGACCTCAATCAAGACAATTTCACGGTGTTTTTTGTGGAAGATCGTGATGAATATCAGAACAACAAATTCTCGTGGTTTTGTTGGATTATTTACACCATTGACATGATTGGCTTCCGGCTGGATGCCGCGTCTAGTTTCAGCATTGCGCCGACGTTTCGCCAACATTGCAGTCTGCATCTTCAGGGCTATGAGCTCCGATGTATGGGGGTAGTCCTCATATACCTTCCCCTGTGGTGGTAGGAGAGAGGTGATGGGGAGGGGCAGCTAATCATGTTTTTAATTGACCAGCTGACAAAACAACAAATTGAATCATGAAACGTATATTCGAGTCATGAATGATTTTATTAGTCTAAGATGAAAAAATAATTTCAACGAAGCGATACAATAAACACAGAATATACAAGTTGCTATAATAAATTATATACCTAAGATCTTAATTATTAATGTCATTTATTCATTGAAGCGACTGATATGGATGGATCATGAGGCAACTTCTTCAGTAGCTCCTTCAAATTCCAATTTCACTTGGCACTCCTCAGGTAGACCTTCTACATCCACTTCAGATTCAGGTGCATTCAGCATATTAAGAGTTACCTCAGCGGATTTACTCATCATAGCTTGATTGGCAGTAGAATTCCCCTGATTCTGCTGTTTCTGGACACTTTGAGGTGTAGCCTGCGTCTGTTGTTGGGGTACCTGTCTTATTGGTACTCCAGCTTCCTCAAAAGCTTTTTTCTTCAGCGTTGTTCTTATCTGAGTCCTACGGAAAATAAAAGAGACAAGCTCGAACTTAATTTGCTTGACAGACTGACGCAGAAAATTGAGGAATACTCAATCATGTTTGGTTATAAAACACTTACACCGTTCTCCCTTTGATGTGTTCACTAATTTTGCTCAGATCTTCACTGAATGTCTTTACTGAGTGACGGAGCATCTCAATTTCCTCGTCAGTCCATTTACTGTGATAATATGAATGTTCTTAGGATTATTTCATGGATTTCAACTTGAGAAAGTACGTGTTCAGAGTTGTAAATTTCTACAGAAGAATTCGTAAAGGAAAAGTGTTTAAAATTTTCTACAGCGGTAGAAACAATTATTTTCGTTCGCATATATGTTTCTCTTCCAACAAATATTGGGCACTTGAACTAATTTTAAATTTATAAAATGTTGAACGCAGATAACTTATTGTTTTAAACAAATTTAGTTGAACGAATGAAAGGGTTCATAGAGTCAAGTCCCATGGATTCGCCCCTAAAATGGAAAATTTTGTTGTAGTTTAATATAATCTGTAATAACAACAAATTCCTTCTTATGAACTGAGATTTAAATCAGCGTAGATTTACCGTAATTTTACAGTAATGCCGTAATCAAAAAATCACCACCGACATACACGGATAACGGTATTTAAGAATGAAATAATCGATATAATTTTCTGTTTTATCACTCATGAAACAGTCAATAGTTGAAATCGTCTAGAAACTAATATCTGTTCAGAAATTGATCAGCTCAATCTAATCTAAGCCATACTGGGATGTTCTTAACAGAAAATGATTTATTTAATTTGAAAAATCCCGCCTAAATCGCTCACACTTCTTGTGCAATGGCGTCCGAACCTCAACTTCCCATTGGCAGTACTGCTCGAGTACAAGCCTATATAAACAATAAACACATGGCCTATACGATTCATTCAACAATTAAAAAATGGAAAAGCTCGAAAATTCTGAAATTACTTACCCTGCCGGCGAATCTGTCGTCGGGTGTAGCTGCATTGTGAGTTCCCCCAGTTTGTTGAACGCCGCGCCGGCGGCTGTAAATATTTCTCCAACCTGAATCAGTTACAAATATTCATCAAGGTGAGAAAAAAACGCCCAAGAAAACAGAAAAAACTCCGGTGGCTCATTAGTTCACACAAATAAATTATTTTACTCAATACTTGATGAATTTAATATCAACACGAAGATGTAAACATGACCTAACCTTTTTCCCACTTCCAGGATCCATCTTCGTTGGCTTCTGAACGTAAAGTAAAGGGCGGGCATTTGGGGAGGGGGACACGTGACCCGAGGTCCCAGGACGAGTGAAAAATGGTGGGGGACAGAGATGATTCAGGTGCTAAGGTAAAGATATCTATCAAGAAAAACATTAAGAAATTTTTACTCACCTTGCTTGCGGAGTTCATGACAATTACTTTGTTGTTGTTAACGACAGCGACGGATTGATGGACGCAGTCACAGAGTTGCCACATTAACAATCAATTCATCCACCTCAAAAAAAATTCATTGGACTATTTAACAGTGTCATTTGAGGCTAAGAGAATGGGGGATAGACGATAGTTGGTGAGGTTGTATGAACAATGGCTGAACTTGAATTCTGAATTCGAGGAAATTGAGCTTTTTACGTACTTTTTCGTCTTCCAGTGGGAGGCAGACTACCGGTCTCTGTTGTCCATGCACTTCTGCCATCTGGCGTCATTGCCTCGTTCTAACCTCAACCTTAACGACCACCGAATCACCTTGGATTTTTTTTCAAATATGAGATTGCGTCGTGATGTCGAGATCGGGAAAAATAATCATTCACGCACCTTTGATTCAATTGAATCGTTAAATCGAGCCAGGGACGATGATTGGTGACGTGCGTAGCGAATGTTAAAGGAATCGTGGAGATACGAAAATTATTCGAGGATAACATCTCAATTTTTTACTTCCGAATGGACAATCGGTTCATTTATTTTGTGTGGAAACAATGGACAATGCTAGAAAATATCACCTATTTTTTGGAACACTATAGGCACATGTCGGTAAATGAAAACTAACTTACACAGACAATTAGGATACGGAGTAGGAAATGAGTCCATAGTGGATCCTCGCCCTTTTGGAAATTGCTCTTGATTTTTTTCTACGATGGGGGAACTGCATGACTTTCATTATCGATAGAATTCATAGCTTTCATTATCAACAGTTTTTAGAAAATATCTACAACAGAAGCGTAAAAAAGTAAAATAAATTAATTAAATTTCAAAAAATGAAAGAGTCATTTCCTTCTTCACTCAACTTCATTTATTTGATTTGATACAAAAAACGGAAGAGGGATTCACATGGGAAGTTCGAAAAGGCTGAAGAAAATTCAATGTCTTATGTTATAGGATGAGATTTTGGATGGATAAAATTGGATGAACAGCTGTGTCAATGTGCACTCCTACTAATAGACTTGTTATAAAAAATTGTGGTGGAATTAGTGCAGCACTCAGCTCCTCAAGCTGCAACATACAGAAACCTGTCTCTCCGCAAGTTCTCTCATCGCCAAAATAGGTCTTCTCAAACATTCTATCTCGAAATGACTCAATCCCACGATAATTGGATGATTAAGAAAGATGTCACGTTTATCTTGTTAGGTCTTGAAACTTCACTACGAAATTTTATCATCCTTTGGTTAATAATATCACTGGATAAATACAATACCTGTTTCATCCATCATTAAAACTTAATATGATACCATGCCAACGGATGTTTTGCATAGAATTTAATCTTCGAAGCTTAGTCAACATCGCTGACTGTCACGTGAGTCATCATTTTTTACTAATAATATAAGGGTCTTCAAAATGATAAACGTTGAAATAAAGTGCTGACCATATCTTTTAATGGATGTTATTCTGAGTTGAGAAAAAAGTTTGTTGATGTTTTGCTCCAAGATAGCTCGTTCGTCAGATGATTTCATAGTTAGCACAGAGACCGTATTCCACTTATAACAATATCAGTAAAAGTCTTATTTGTTTTTCTCAATCGATGGGAAATCTCCGAAAAGTCAGAAAAAAGTTGAGTTGATTTCCTATATGGACCTTCCAGGATTTGCGTTCTTTTCTACCGTCCAGTAAAGAGGGATTGGTCGGGAAGTTATCGGTTTAAATAATAATGGGTCACACCCTCTGCAGTTTACCCCAACCAACACACCCATAATGGGAGCGAACGTAACGAGTGACTAACACAGTACATAAATTTTTGCTAATTATGTGCGTATCTGGGAATCAAACCATTTTTCGATAAACGTACACGCAGTGGAGAATTATAATGAAATTACATTATTAAATTTTATATGATTTCCAAGCAAATTACAAGACGGAAACTCAACAGATTTGATTGCATACAAATATTTGATTATCATTAATTATCATATTCTCTCGAAAATCAGTATTTTCCTACCCCAATTATTATCCTGAGTGGTGATAATCTGGCGAAACCGGCGCTTTTCTTCGCAAACAATTCTCTCTATATGCTTTTCCATTTCTCCAGTCAACTTCAATTTATTTATGAGTGGAAAGTCCTCTTCACCGCTCCGTCTCATTCTCCGTGATGCGTTCCTGTAACACTTCCACGGTTGCGGTTCTATTACTAGCACTTTAGTCACTTGACAAATGTCCTCCAAAAATTTGACAAGCCCTTCATCTCCATAGTTAAGATGAATCCACATCGTGATTGAAAAACAAAAAACGACATCGAATTCTGTGCTTTTCAGTCTTCTCAAATAATCAGATAACACATTTTTTCTGTCTTCAGAGAAAAAATCGAGACACTCAAAATTTATGGCCGGATTGGAACAACTTTCACGCGCTCTTTCGATTAAAATCGGATCCAGGTCAATTCCGAGTATTTGAACATCAGTTTCGCTTGGCAATTGTTCCTGTAGAAATTTGTGGAGTTCGATGGTCAAATTCTAGAAATAAGTAAAAATATTTTTCAACATTTTTCCCTCAATGTATTAATAAAAATAGTAAAATACTTTGATTTGATATCTCGCTAGGTAGAGTCTACAATCAGATTTAGCAATTATTGAGATTGAGATGAAATGGGATCCCAATTTCCCGAGGAGCAGCAGGTAAAGGCTCATCTCTAAAAAAAACCGAGTCTCTCTAAACAAATCCTCTACAATTTCCTACGAGACGTTTCACCCCACTCATTTCCAAAAAGAGGGAAGACCCGTCTGCAATCTATCTCCTTCTCCATCATTGTCAAGTACTTCCCCATCTATTTATACCCCCAAAATTATCCGGCTCTCCAGACGCATTCCGGCACGCTTCACGACGCGTGTGTGTCTCAAAACTCCAAAAGACTCATCTCCGAAGATATCCGAAGGAAATAAAATAACAGAGTCAGAGAAAGACCCAATAACTCACAAAGTCTAAATTTACAGAAAGGCGTCTCGTTTTCCCTTTTTCCCCGCCCTTTTATTCCATCTCATACGTCCGGCAGCTGCTTCCGCGTGTGGTAGAGCTACATACATTGAAAAACACCCACGTTAACTTACCCCAGCATTGCAGCCGACGTCTAAAGCACTGTATTTCCGGTCGCTGTTTCTCAACTGCCACACGCCTTGCGGAAGTTGTCGCACACGCTCGTCAGCAGGATGAAACTTGTAGTAATTTATGAAATTTCCGTGACGACTAGCCCCTGGCTCTCGGTCTTCGTCCTTTTTACCTTCCGCCATTCTTCTATTCTATTTTATTCTATTCTGATTTGCCTGTTTTTTTTCAGGAAACGTCACAGCATGAGCCATCCACTGGGCTGGACCCTAACGTGTTAAATCTCTTTTAACACATAACAAATTGATGGAACAGAATGGAAGTTGTTCTGATGTCAGTAACTGGGGCAATACAAACATGAGGAACAATTGGAAATGACAAGGAACTAATTTTCCTTGAGATGGAATTGAGGGTGAAATAATGAGCACGTGGTTTTAACTTTATTGCGAGCTGTTATGCTGTGGCATTGAAGTTCTGTTCAGAGACTGCTGCCCTCTGGGAGTCACTGGAGTACTCAATTTTATTGCGACAGAACACCTTGCAACGAAGGAGAAGTGAAAAATGGGGGAAATGAGGGTGAGAGAGATGGAGAGAATTTGCCAAGAGCGGAAGGATAATTCGCTAGTGTCCGCGACCCAGATTACGCTTGGCCTTCGACGACGGTCCTTGGGGTCACGGTGAACTTTAGAAATCGTTGAGATCTTTACTGAGATCGCGGGATTTGCCAATGACCCACAGGAACAGGATCTCAATTCATCTCATCCTGGGTGATTGATTTGCTCTCTTGGGATAGGGAGAGAAATATTGGAAGTATGCTGTCCAGGGGGAGTTTTGCTGTGCCATTTGACGTGCATGACATTTGACACTTGCAGAGAAAAATATGGTACTTTTAACAGAATATATAGGATTGAATACATGTCTTTATCAAAATAGAATTGCATTGTTCTGAGGGAAGAGTTAGTCGTTCTCTTCAGTTCTAACATTTTAGAACCGAATCGTACAGTCGTTTCAAGAGTAGATTCACTGGAAGGTGTAGATAACGGTATATTACTGGGAAAAGTGAGCTATATTTCATGTAATAGTACATTGCCAGTCTAAACATGAAAAATAGATCGTCCTTCCCCACGTGCGAAATTGACATCGCAGACGAAAGAGACGCGATAAGAATTTCCGGAATTTGTCGCGGAAAATTGAAACAAAATTTTCTAACGGTGTGTTTCTGGTTATTGTAGGGAGACTGTTGCAGGAAATGTATAACGGGGATTCACAATTAAAAGACGTACTGTTGGATAATTCAGTGACTCAGTGATTGTTAACAATGAAAGTATCATGCAGCAGGCAGAGAGTAGACATTTAGGTGAAAATCATCGATGTTCGGAAAAAAATCTTCTATTAATTTTTGTTTAGGCCCTAGACATGTGGAGGAAAGAGGTATCAAGCATGCCATGGTCTTTAAGAGCTTGTATCACAGAATTTGTCAACTCAATGACGTAAGAAAAAATTGAATGAATCAGGAATATTCAGCGTCATTCAAATTGATTCCGCGCAGTTATTATGTTTTTAAACATTCATTGTTTGTAAACGGATAATGAAGAAGGTTGAAACTTCCGGGAGCGTTGTTTGAAGATGGAATTGGTCAGTCGCAAATGTTTTATAGAAAATTTTCATAGTTTGAAAAGATTCTGTTCGATTTTAGACTATTCCATCAATTTTTATCGAACAGGAAACAGTCAAAACTTTGCCAGATTTAAACAATATTTTCTAACGTTTCCCCATCGAGCTGCAAACTTATGCATGTCAAGGTTACATAATACAATGATTGTCATTTTTCCGGAAATCTAGAGTTGGATATCGCTGACGTACAACCTCTCGTGTTCCACTACAAAATTAAAGAAACATTTTACATCCTCAAAGGCCACCACCATTGACGATCTCTTTTTGCCGGATGGTGCTAACACTTCTCAAATTTTTCATGTTTTTTAGACGCCCCGTGTTCCTAAATACAAAGAAAACACTGATATTTCAAAACTACAAAACCCAAAAAATTAAGGAATTTCAACAAAAGAAATTGGAATGGAGCACGCACTCCTGCATCCCGCTCTGCAGAGGTAATAAGAGACTGCACCTGGAGTCCAGGCATCTCCACAGGGCAGGTGCCCTCTGCTCCTAGGCTCTTGGCTGCATAAAGAAAAAACAAATTCCCGTTTCTCAACAGTCGCGTGCGGCATCGCCTTCTTCTCCCTTATTTCATCACGAAAAATGAGCCAAATGCCTCGACAGATGGTACCGAGTCACGTACTCCTCTTGAGGCCACACAAGAGATAACGAAAGGAGCCGTGTAACAATGAGCTATACGCCTGCTGTCAGAGTCTGAATAAACGAGACAAATATTGAATATGATTTTACGTCATCACGTCATCGATTTTTTCGCCACATTCTTTATTTATTCAGATATTTGAACAGACTGGGGATTCCTCCTTCTGTGACCACGAAACGCAGTTATTCGCAAAAAAACAAATATTTCCTAAATCAGTAAATATGTTAATGACTAGCATAAATCTTGAAAATCCAAAGTTCACAAAATTTTTGCGAATTTGTTTTTCTCATTAACCTTTCTCATTAAGTGACGTGACAAAAATTCCCTACTTACCTACTTATGAAGTGGTATAAATGCCACCTGATTTCAAAGATAGTAACAACAAGGGACTCCCCTGATACTAGATTAGATTGCAAATTGTAATTTTGCCCAATTGAATGTCTGGGAATTTTTCAAAAGAGAAATGTTGCAAAGCTGCCTTGACCCGTCTTATGAGAAAATCTAAAGACCTAAAGATAAACCCCTTATTTGTAATCAAAAGTACTTTTTCATTTACTAGTGAAAAAAATGTGAAATTTGTGAGAGAAAAGACTTCATTTACTAGCAAACGAAAAAATGTACGCCACTTCCTCGTTACACGTGTGAGGGGGTGGTTTAGGTCGTGTAATTGACAGCCCTGGGCTTTCCCTCGGGCTGCCAGCTTTATACTCGTTGCCACCCCGTCGCCCTTGTATCGAAATATACTAGTATTTGCATTTGACGTTCTTCATAAAATAGAGTTACGTGTTAATGGTAATTTGGGGGCTAAATTAACTTGGATGATTGAACAAATACGTTCGGATTAACAATTTTTTCCCTCACGATAACATTATCTTTACAACAGCTGTCAATCGCCCCAGTCTATATTTTTTCCGAAGTAATCACACTACATTATTTCATCATCTCAGTTAACCGACTGTTGTCAATATCGAGGAAACTTACCATTCAATTTCATGCATTTCCCACACCCATCACCTAGCTCTTTTGTTATACATTTAGGAGGAAAAAATTCAAGGTTTATTCACTCCAATCAACTTTGATGAAATAAGGAAAAAATGGATATAAAAACAAAACTAACAAGGGAGGACAAAAAGTATAACAAAATTATGTGGATGAGAACAAAAGATTCCAAACTTTCCTGCTTATAAATTACAAATAGAAGGAAACAGGGTTACATAGCGAAACGCAATGTCTGATTTTCGCACTTTTGACAAATATTTCTTAAGCACTAAAAAAAATATCTGAATAAAGTAAAAATTGACTTGAACTAAAAACATGAAAAGAGTTGAAATATAGAACATGGATATTTCTCAAATGTTATATTTTTGCATAAACGAGGTCGGAAAATTATAAAAAAATATGTTTTTCATAAATGACTTATATCCTCATCGTGTACATTGCTCTACAAGTTCCCATGTACAGCACATATCCGTGTATAGAGTGAAATCCATGGAAAAATGTATATTGAATGTAAGAGTCATCTCCTTACCCAATGTGACGTCGGGTATAATTAATGATGTCGCCAGACCGGACAGGGGAATTGCCATTCCTCTCGTAATTTGTTGATGATAGCAGGCTCCATCATACACACATCATCATACAACTATTATCCTTTTCTGCACTCGTCTCGAAATTTATCCTTCCATGCGAGTGCGAAATTCAGACATTTCGTTTTGCTGGTTGAGGAGTGTTGTAGTCCTCGATTGACTTACCGTTCTCCTCCCACTTAAAAACCACAAATAAATACCCGCCCTAAACGCGATAAAGATTCAAGTAAGCAAACACAAACCCCCAATACAAAAAGCGTTTCGAAGTCTTCGAAAAATAAAACGGTGAGGAGTTTTTTTCCGCTTTGAATCTGTAAATAGGAAAGCCCCCCAGCCATTTCCGGGGTGCCTGGCTGGAGATAACCTATCCTAAAGGTGACCCCCACATCCGGCCCATTGACATTTGTATTTTACTTGTGGAAAATCCATCCTTTCCGGATTTATCAGGTTCTCAAATTGTTCCTGCCTGCTTACCTGATCTTTTAAACCCAAATTTGTCTACCAAAATTTCCCTGGGTAGTACAAATCCGTTGATCTCTTTGTTGACGTTCCTACTGAACCTTGGAATTACCTTGCTCTTCCTTCCCAGGATCATTGATGGAAATTACCCATCTGATGCATTAACAGAATTTAATGGATTTCGTACCGTGAAATTGGAGCTAACTTGTCAACGGTTGGCTTCGTCAGATCTGAAGATAAGAGGAACTATAAATTTTAGAATTTAAAAAAGTTGCTCTTACAGAATCCACATTTTTCAGTTTAATTTTCTTTCTGATAGAACCAATTTGTTATTATTAACTAATGGATTTTGATTGTCGATTAAGGTTCATTTGACTTTAAACGTGTACAGGGAGAGAATTTTTTTTTTTAATTACGTTCCTCTTCTGTAATCTACCAACTTTCAGGAAAAAGTCCAGAACATTCAAGACAAAGTATAGAACATTCAGTGAAAAAATGCGAAACTGTTCCGAAATTTTGACTGAATACTGTTTTCACTGGCAGATTACAGAACAGGCTGGTAATAAAATTTTCAGGAAATTTTTCTTTCTGTGGGAAGACATCGGCAATAATGCGTTAAAAGCATTAGATTTTTCAGTAATTGCACTCGAATTTTCATAAAAAAAGAGAGGAGAGATTCCATTGACATTCTGTCATTAGTAATCCGGCCTAATGCTCCATCGTTCGTGAAATTCGCAAATGTTCTGTTCCATCTCGCATCATACAACTGCAGTTCTTAGGCCACATAAATCCATTTGGGCTGTCTGATCCGCTCCCCCTTTTGACCAAAGACCCCCGGTACCCCCCCAGATATCTTTATTTACAAGGTTGTAAAAGATCTTTCCTCACCTTGGTTTTCCTCTGGGTTGCATATTTTTACGATTATTGCTCGAAGTTTATTCCATCCCATTTTCCAGTTTCCTCAGTCCCCAGGAAGCGGAAATACATTGACAATGACGGTTGGAAATTGACTCGAGAGCTATTGAATACGTAAGAAAAAAAGCTGGTCTGAGCAATTCACCGGATGTCGGAGTATGTAGAATCAAAACGGATGACGAGACTTCCGGGATGTTTGTGATCTTCTCAAGCCCCTTCGAATCATCTCGGCCAGAAAAATATTAAAGGAGGAAGGAATTAAGGGGGATTGTAACCGTGGTTAAATTCTCTGGCCTTTACCAATACCGACAGTTCTGGTTATGGGGTTATAAACGGATTAATCCCAAGATTTTTATAATCATGATAATTTGAATGGAATTAAATTTTAGGTTTGGAAAGGGTGGAACTATTTCCGTCTACCTATTCGACCCCCTTCCCCCACCCCCTTTTAACGAGGGGTTTTGATGAAATTCCTGAGGGGTTTTTTCATAATAATGGAATATTGGGGGACAGATAAATAACTTTGAACACTGTGGATTTAATACGTTAATTTAAGTTTATTGAAAATGGCACGAGGAAGAAATGTCTGTTCACTACGACTTACACAGCAGACTGAAAGTGGTCGAGGCCAAAAAAAAAATTGTCATAATGTGACAAAGGATCCCTAGTTCCTTTGCCACATGACCTCATGGCTTATGTTTATGTCTAGACTCAACATCTCTCTCTATGTTGATACATTTTTGAAATCATAGACTCATAGAAATCAATTCGTTTTCATCGTGTGATTGTGTGAGGTATGAGAGATAGACAGAATCGTATGGGAACGAATAATTTTATTGGTGAATAATTAGGTAATTTTTGTTGAATTAATTATCCATCAATATTCTCAATTTCTTAATATTTCGTAAGTCGATACAGTGAGAACAACAAATAATTTTTGTCAGATATTGCTAGAGGGAATAATTTCGATTGATTTTTCACATTCGTTTAACATGGGAAAAAATAATCTTCCGATTCTTTATTTCGTTTCTCGGCTTCCACCTCCCCTAAAATTCAGATAAATTATTACAAAATTCGTGGGAATATCCCTCTCTCAATCAGATGTCCTCATCCAATTGTTCTCTTTCCTCTCCAATCTCCATGTGGACTTATCGCGCTCAGTTAGACGCAATATATGTTTCGATAACGTTGCGCTCCGTTGTGAAGCCGTTTAATTATAGTCACGTGATGTCTCTCACTCGTGTTTGACGTGTTTACATTTGCGTAAGGCTATTTAAGTAGACTCAAAACGACGAGAAAAATGAATAATATAATGGTTCAGTTTCAGCGATGTGGAAATTCAAAATTGAGGAGTATTCGACCTCGGTGGAATATTTATACCTGTCCCTTTTTCGTGTATCGTTCAATTTGCCGATTATTTTATCACAGGCCTTCGTTTTTGCGGATGATCGAATCGATTTCAGTCCTTGGCTTGGTCTCTCAGTGTCTGCCAACGTGACGCAATTCTCCTCGCCTCTTTCTTGATACCCACAACTGTTATGTGTTCCAATATCATCAATGTATGTGTTGTAACATCCGGTCGTGTAAATTTTATTTTCGGGCTGTTTCTTCAGATTTAAACTATAATTGCCACAATCGATCGACTTTTTAATGGCGGTGCTGAAGCATACAGTTCTGGGAGAACAAGGTCTGAATTATTTCCAGCAAAGTCCGGAAAGCTTTAACGTGTCGCAATTTTACTAAAGATATAGAAGATCTTGACTTTGAAAATTCAGAAATTCGCAAAAAGATGAAACAGAACTCGAAATTTCCGCTCTGTTTTGCTTTAGAAATAAATGGAAAGCTAGACAAATCTGGTAAATTCATTCTTGAACTGTGAGGACAGTGGCCCTGGAGACGATTTCGAAATTAACCAAGCGAAAATTCAGTTTTCACTGAAAATGCAGGAAAATTCGAAGATAAGAATTCCGTAATTTATTTAAATTTGCAATATAATACTCGGCAAAAAATTGAGACAAAATTTTTTATAAATGTGAGCAATGATTCATAATTGGGAGATTTAATGATTGAAAATGGTAATCAATTATCCTTAACTCACCTTCATATCGTCCTGTAATCATAAGAGGTAAAAAAGTTTTCATGGTCGCGCATTGAACATTTTTTTTTCTTTTTTTTTGTCGGTGACTCGCGTACGAAATCGTTATTTCAGGATATATTTTTTTTAAGTTGAACTTCTGCCACTTATCACAACAGTTTGACTGTTAATTCGCGGTTTATCGTACGGTTTTCCTCTCTGGGTCTTCCTGTTGACGCTGAATTTAAGCGGTTACAAAATCTATTCCACGTTTCGTTGTCAATGAAACGGAATGGTAATTTTTTGTCAGCAAACAACCTTGACAGAGATAAACCGATGGTCACAATATTTCAATTCTCCCATTTTTTAAAATTATCACTTTGCTGTTTGTGAGGTTGAGACTCGAATGCGTGTAACTGGGTCGCCAAGAAAATACATGATAGGTGAATTATTGCAACTACTTTGAATTGACTCCTCGAACGACTTAACATAAAGTCTACATGACTTGTAAAATTATAAATCAAGGACATTTTGTAGAATAGAACATCGGTTTAGGCTTGATCCGCTTATCTAATGGGGTGCATTAGCCAACATTTCCTAGAAACCATAACAGATTAACAATAGATATTTCTAAAACTTCTTAAGTCCATCAGATTCTCTGCTGAAAAGCCCAGCCAATATTTTTAGTCCTTCCCTTTTTGTAAAGATATTTATTCCCTCAAAAACTTGTTTTTAATCACTCTACCAGGAATCGTATGTGAAATAAGTCAATCTTCTGTAATTGGGTTCCCCATAGGGAGAAATTTTTGGTAAAATATGCCTTTCCATCTGGGATTTTCAGAATTTTTATAAAAATAAATTTCTCACTCTATTTTTATTAGCCCTTTTTTTAATAAAATGAAAGAAATAATTCTAGACATAAAGATAAATCCACATCTCCAAAACAAACTGCTTTAAAAATCAGGAAAATCGAGATCAATTTCGACGAGGGTGAGGGTCCCCCCTTGATTCACTTAACATGGTCTACCTCAATATACCTTTCAATAAGCCTGCAGGCTCAATTATCTGTGGAAATGGGGAGTTCACAGGAGAATGTGAAGTGGGGACTTCTAATTCGACTCCAATAATTTTCTCATTAAGATTCTGAAATATCCATACTCGACTTAACGAGGTTCGTTGAACCTTTAATTTTCAGGGGCATTGAAAAAATCATTAAAAAGTCCGGTTGGAGTTGAAATAGAGATCGTGTCGTAATTGCTTGGAGAAGCAAAACAAGTGGGTTTAACGAAGAACATCAGGAATTCTTTTTCTAGAATACGGAATTTCCTATAAAAACATCTCAATCAACCAATACTTCTCGGCCTCTCACTTTTGAAGATATTTCAGTTGGAACATCATATCTTCAAATATTATGCCCCAACAGTATATTTCGAATTAATTCCTTGAACTGTTCCCTTTCTACTATTTCATTACCGCACTCATCAGGCCTCACGTTGACTCAGTAACGCTATATGAACTTTTTGCGAGAGCATCTTCAGAAATCCCTTGAATTAAAAAAAATCGTTCTGCGTAACACAAAGAAATGGAGAAATTCGCTTTTCGCCTTTCAGTCAATTTTGAATGTCGCAATACAAATAAATTCACCCACTAGTACCAAATACTCTGAATCGATTATCTGTCAGACATGAATTTATTAAAATAACCCTCAGTTCATTACAATTCCACATTTTCTCAACGAAATCGAGTTCATATCGCATGTCGATATCGTGCAAAAGTCGCGTACGATTGCCTCATTTCCATTGCGTACTCGGGTCTATACGTCGCTCGGGGGCCTCCGCAGGGTCTTTGACAGAGAGAAAGAGAGACGACAAAATTAAGAATAAAGAGGACAAAGAGAAGTAAAAAAAAAAATGAAGCAATACATAAAAATGAGAAGCGAAACGAAGACTAATACATGGCTGATCCTATTGCGAAATATTCTCCTCATAATACACACACTCGGTGTCAAGTTTTCGAACCTTTTTTACGTCTCCAGCTCTCAGGGACATCAGAGCGCGAGAGGGCGATTGAAATGAGTGAGAAAAAAAAATTTTCTCATTTTTATTTTCTCGTATTTCGCAGTTAAGAATGAAATCCAACGTGAATGCAATGTCAGGAAATGTCCGGGGAGAGAAACGGTCGAGGTGAGACGACGAAACCTCACCTCGCGGTGGTACATTGCGCCACAACAGCACTGGGGATATGCAGGCGATCTGCTGATGTTGCGCCAAGTGGAGACTTGAGGCAATCGTAGGCGAAGATCGGAGGAGAGAGAATTGGAAATAATGGGCTGAGGGTTCAATGACAACTTTTGAGAATTTTAGTCAAGTATTTGATTGACTGAGAACATCAGCATCATCAATTCATCATTACCCGGGTATATCATATTTTTTCATTAAATTAACTGCCATCTAATCAAATAACTGGCAATTGCTCATTTCTGTGAATAGTATAGTTGTTTTTGCTAATAATTTGCTAATGAATGGGCAATAGGTTGCTAAATGGGGGTTTTCTATATGATTTCTTTCTGTCACGTAATAGCCATTGCTCATTTCTTTCTTTTGCAATACCTCTCCCTCTCCCTTTGCAATAAATTATACCCCAAATGGAAAAATTTAGATTTTAAAAATATATCGAGTCGGCCTAAATTCAATTCAATTAATTACTCTTTCGGAATAGCACTGAGAGCACCTTTCCTCACATGTAACTTAGCGCAATAATTTATAACTGATGTTAGAACACAGATTCTAATCTAATTGACAGTAAAAATCTCATTGAAATCCATTTAGTCGGATGTGCGTGGATCCCAGGCCAAAGGAAAGGCTGCGAATTTATTGTATGCTAGAATATTATGTAGGCACAGACGATCTAGGAAAAATCGGGGAAAATGGCAGAAAATATTTTACCGAGAATTCCCTCGATTACACAAAACGTCTCTTTAGGATTTTCTCGTAACGCTGCTAATTACCGACATGATTGCATAAATATTTCACATTGTTCAAACCAATGTTTTGTTAATTGTTCAATTATCTTCGTAATGATAATATGAGGAAATCTTTGAAAATCTTTTTTACAGAACAATTACTCGAGTCATACATAAACCTTTACGAAAAGATCAAAGTGTTTAACCTCGTGGGTTCAGAGCTTTACAAAAAGCTTTAATTTTAATTTTAATTGATCGCATACGTTGATATTAATTATTGAAAAAAGCTTATTCTTAGAGGAATAAGTTTTTATATTAATCAGTTTAATATGAAATTTTTCTCATGAAGTAATTAAATTCTCTCGCTAAAAAGCACTGTGAAATATCACCCTGTGACTAAACTCACCTGTATCCTGTCACACACACCGTTGTCATTAACGGAATGAGGAAAGCCCCATAATAGGACCGAAAATTTGTTTCGACACAGCGCTTGTCCTCGTGCCACCGCTGGTGGCTTCGATCAGGCTTATTATAGCAATGTGAGTCATCCAGTTTAATGCTAATGATTATGGATACGTCAGTAAGTGCCTGAAATATGGATAATTCCATGAATTATTATTAATAAAATTAGAAATTCAAGTGTCAATGTGTTCATTAAACTTTTCATCGAGTCGAATATACTTAACATTTTATATCTTATCTCTCTAATAAATAAAATGAATGAAATAAGTGAAATAAATTAGATAATGGAGTCTAAGTGATTAGCTTTTGGATTGCAAAACTTGCAGGTGAACTTTCCAATTTGCTCGGATGAAAGTATTGTGCTCAACTTTTGGTCTCATTATTGGTCATCGTGCGAGAATATGTGCAATTACTCTATCTCCGAATTTAACGCTCAACGATTTTCATTTAGATGTCTTGTTGTTTAACACATGCCAAAAAATTCTGTTGACTTTTTTACGAATTCGCATGAGCATCCTTGTTGACCAAATGTTTTAAAAATATAGAGAAATAGCAGAAAAATGTACAAATAATTATTTCCCTTTTTACTCGATATGATTTTAATTTTCAATCCCATAATCGAATACAGTGGGAATCTCATATGAGTTATAACTCACCCCTTCACGGACTAGAAATAACGGATGATAACTACTTGCATGAATCACAAGGTATTAACTCAGATGAGAACAAGTGACATAAAGTGTTCATAGCAATGTGCGTATCTCCATCAGAGTATCAATCGTCCACTGTGGGAATTTTTTGAAATTGAAATAATAGGTAAACTAGAATTTTTATTGTTTGCAATTTTAATTGTGTGCAGGACTGCATCAAAGTTACTGGACTGGAAGGACCTTAAGGGCATTAAAGGAGGCCGTCAGTGTAGGAGGTCAAATCAACGACCTCAAACGTTACTTCAACCTTTCTCCTTTCATTGTCGATCCCTCTGCTCATTCACCAACGGGGTATGTCGAGGATATCACCCCCTCCCCCCCCCCACAGATAAGACCAAAGCATCGATGTGCGCATAAACGCGAACGCGTGGCGGTGTAATTACCCCCGTCTTTTGGGGGAAGACGACTGGTGACCTTAGATTTATGATCCTCCGAACTTTCCCGCTGAACTTTTGCACCTCCTCTGCTGCACACCGACAGTGGTGTGGGCGTACACCAATATAAACCGTCCAATGGATGACTAATTGTGAATGGTTTAGACGAAATTAGGTTTTCAAGATGGAAAAGAGGGATTTCTGGTCGGCTGAGAACAGAACAGGATGCGGAATTTTCTTTGGAACTGTTATATAGAACCTTCCGTTAATTAAGTGAGGGAGAAATTTTCAGAGCAACAGTTAGCGGTCGGTGAATCATAAAGACGCTCGTCATGATAAATTCCGGGGGGTTAAATGAAGAATCGGAGCGAGAAGACTTTGTGAAGTTTTCAATTTTTTTTCTGGGGGAAATGGCTGTTCTAAATTGAGTTCTCCTATTCTAGTGATTATGAGGTAATTATCGTCATCTTAGCGATGATTATTAATGACTGAATTTGAGGGACCTTGTCCAAGGGTAACGTGGCCCCCCGCTTGGGGAGAAGGTTTTTATGTTAATGATTATGGGAGGACTTCACTTATAGTTATAATTAACATGATCGATCAAGTTCTAGGGCAATATAAATTTGCTAATTACAGTCCCTTCAGCTGCCCCTCAGTTTCAAAATATGCACTGAAAAGTAAACCAAAAGTTCAGTCAGCAACAGAATTAAAATTCCATAGTTACATTCACCTTACCATAGCGTACAAACTGACTCATCAAAAATTCATTTAATGTTTTAGTAGTTCTAGTCTTCGTTTATCACATTAAATTCTTGCTCAAGAGCAAAGCCAACGATTTCATTGCTTCCTCACTAACTTCGAGCCTGTCAGTCTCGTGAAAGTTGTGTTTCACAAATCACTTGCTGAAAACCCTTAAATACTCGTTCCGATAAACAACATCACATGATGAAAACTTATGTGAATTTGCTATTCGTTGAGATAAAAGTTTTCACCGTCCGGTTATGGCTGTTCAGGTAATAGGTGACCGTGTCTTGTCTCGAGTTCAGAGTAGTTTAGTGTGTTCGCCAATATCAGGCACAAAGTCACTCGTGCGTTACCCTCCTAACATTTTCCTCAAGATTCCAAGGATTCGCGACGCGACGGTATAATGAATTTTGTCAATTGGGCGTCGGGAGACGCAAATTAACAATTTTGGTGCGTCACTGGTGTCAACATTTTTATGGAAAAGAGACGAAAATGGGGAATAAATATAGTGGATGGGTTGAGGCTGGGGATTAGTTGAAAAATTCAGCGAATACCACTAATGAACCGAGCTTTTTATGCCGGATGTTAATGTCACCGGTGGGATATCTCATCTAAGCCCGTAATCCATGAAAGTCTATACAAATAGCGACGGAGAGAGAGAGGGAGAAACGAGGAGAGAGTAGTTCCAACGGATGTCACGGTGAATGGACGAGGTACCCAGGTAGGAAATGCCAATGTCCACGAAACGGGCCAGGTCTGGCACGAGACTGGCTTGCCAGATCTGGGCCACCAAGCTTGGCCCGAGGCATGGCCAGACCGGCAAAGAGCATGGCTTGCCAGGCTTGGGTCACTAAGCTTGGCCCGTGGTATGGCCAGACTGGCAAAGAGCACGGTTTGCCGGGCTTGGGCAACCACGCTTGACCCGAGGTATGGCCAGACTGGTAAAGAGCATGGCTTGCCAGGCTTGGGTCACCAAGCTTGCCCCGAGACATGGCCAGGCAGACAAGGGGCATGGTTTGCCAGGCTTGGGTCCCATAT
>NW_026973966.1:0-51840 GCF_034640455.1 Diachasmimorpha longicaudata | reverse complement strand
CAACGGGACGGTATACAGTACGTCTACCGTTTAAATCATCGCCTGCCGTCCTAGGGGATACAGCATCGACGGCTCGGATTCGCTTACAGAAGCTCAACAGGCGATTGGCGGCAGATCCACAGGCTCATACACTATACCGGAAATTCATTAAGGAGTATGAGGCCTTGGATCACATGCAACGGGCACCATCGACGTCAGAGACACGGTTGGCATACTACTTGCCTCATCACGGAGTGCTGAGACCGGATAGCACGACGACCAAACTAAGGGTCGTATTCGACGCTTCACATCGAAGCTCTACGGGAGTGTCACTGAATGATATCCTTCATTCAGGACCAAAACTTCAAACGGAGTGCTCTGACGTCCTCATCTGGCTTCGTCGGCATCGATTAGTCTTCGGAGCGGACATCGAGAAAATGTTCCGCCAGATTCGCGTCCATCAGGATGATTGGGACTATCAACGAATCTTCTGGAACGACGACGGCCAGATCATCGAATATCAGCTAACAACGGTCACTTACGGGACCAGCTGTGCACCTTGGCTGTCTCTTCGGGTGCTGAAGCAGCTGGCAATCGATGAAGCTCATCGATTTCCTTTGGCTTTATCAACGTTCGCACGGGGGCGATACGTTGACGATATCTACGGAGGTGCAGAAACCGAAGAGGAATTGGGAAAAAATAATCAAGGATCTAATCGGACTCTGCATGGCGGGCGGCATGCCACTGCAGAAATGGTGCAGCAACGCGCCACGGACACTCGGACAACTCGGAATATCGGCGGAATCAGCTCTAACTATCGAATTCGGGGAATCATCAGTGAAAGTGCTGGGCCTCTGCTGGCAGCCTCAGACAGACACTTTCCACTTCAAGGCAAGAAACTTCAGCGGAGACACCATCACCAAACGCGTAATCCTGTCCGAGATTGCGCAAATTTATGATCCTTTGGGACTAATAGCACCGGTCACCATCACGGCAAAAATATTTATACAAGAATTGTGGCTGCTCAAGCTCGACTGGGACGAGCAAATACCAATGACACACACTAAACGGTGGAGAAGTTTCAGGGAGGAACTTCAACGGCTGAGCAGCCTATCAATACCACGATGGCTACATCTTTCATCGGGAAAGAAAATACAACTTCACGGATTTGCGGACGCATCGACCCTGGCAATGGGTGCATCGGTCTATCTTCGATCCTGGTCAGCATCATCGGGAGTCAACGTCAACTTGGTTTGTGCCAAAACCAAGGTGGCTCCCCTCAAGAAGATGACCATTCCACGGCTGGAGCTCACGGCAGCTGTCATGGTCACAAATCTAATGGCCTATGTACAGCGAGCTCTGGAACTTGACGATGCGGAGCTCTACTCATGGAGCGACTCATCAGTAGCCATCGCATGGATCAACGGAGATCCATCACGGTGGAAGGACTTTGTGCAGAACAGGGTTCTCAAGATCCAAGAAACCCTGCCTACTGCCAAATGGAATCACATCAACGGCAAGGAGAATCCAGCGGACTGCGCATCAAGAGGAATATCACCAACGGAATTGCGGGAGCATCATCTCTGGTGGACTGGACCATCATGGCTTGTCCAACCACCAGAACAATGGGTAGCAGCATCAACGGAATTAGCATCAACCTCGGAATTAGCATCAGTGGTGGCAATGGAGGCGAAACCACCCACCATCAGCTCATACCCAGTGCACATTGTCGACGAAGATGCACTGATCAATCGGATTTCGTCATGGAACAAGCTAGCTCGAATCACAGCCTGGGTGAATCGAGCAATAAACAAATTCAAGGGACAACCAACACCGGATTCTCCACAACTCGGAACTACGGAAATAGAGGACGGAAGACTGTTCTGGGTTAAGTACACCCAACAGCGATACTTCGGACGGGAAATCACCACATTGAAGGCTGGAAGATCACTGGCAGCCAAGCATCGTATGGCGACGCTGACGCCATACCTGGAGAACGACGTCATGCGCATGGGCGGACGTCTTCGGAATTCAACATTGGATCCGGAGGAGAAGAATCCAATTATTCTCCCACGTCACTCGCCGCTCTCATCACTTATCATTGCGGAAGCTCATCAGAGGAGCTTCCACGGGGGAACGCAACTCACGTTGGCACACATCCGGCAGAGGTACTGGATCATCGGAGGACGGGCACCAGTACGCTCACACATATTAAAGTGCGTCATCTGCGCACGTCATCGAGCTGTGCGAGCTCAACAGCTGATGGGACAGCTGCCATCGCGACGAGTGACACCATCACGAGTCTTCCTTCACTCAGGAGTAGACTTCGCCGGCCCAATCAACATCCTGAGGTGGAGAGGCTCCGGGGCAGGCAAAACGATGTACAAGGCGTACATTTGCTTATTTGTCTGCTTCGCCACATCCGCCACACATTTGGAACTGGTCACAGACCTCACGGCGGACGGATTCATCGCAGCGTACAAGCGATTTACGGCAAGACGGGGAATTTGCGCGACCCTGACCAGTGACAGGGGATTAAACTTCATCGGGGCAGAAAAGGAATTACGGCAAATCATCCACCAGGCATCTAGCGAATCGGCAACCATCAGGAACTGGCTAGCAACAAACGGAACGGAATGGAGATTTAACCCGCCCTACTCGCCACACATGGGAGGCAAGTGGGAGGCCGCGGTTAAATCCACGAAACATCACCTACGGAGAGTGATAGGAACTTCAACTCTGACGTACGAGGAATTTACGACTCTTCTGACTCAGGTTGAAGCCATCCTGAACTCGCGGCCACTCTGCCCGATAAATAACGACCCGCAAGACACCACGGCATTGACACCAGGGCACTTCATCATCGGCGGATCGCTGACAGCGATTCCAGAACCAAGTCTGGAACACATCAACACGGATCGGCTAAACAGGTGGCAACTTATCACGCAGAAGGTGCAGAACTTCTGGGACCATTGGGCACGCGAGTGCGTGCATCGATATCAACAAATCTATCGGTGGAGGAAACCAACGGACGACATTAAAATTGGGACGTTGGTTCTCATATCAAATGAGCAGGAACCGCCAACCAGATGGCCCCTGGCTCGAGTCATCAGGATCCACCCAGGACGGGACAACTTGACCAGGGTTGTCACACTTTGGAAGGGCAACAAGGAAACGCAGCGGGCAATCCATCGATTGGTACCACTACCAATCAACGGCGACCTACTGGAAGGTCAAAATTAAACGGACAGTCTACATCGTCACCCAGGGGGGTGACGCAGGGCGGGCGGTATGTTCAAAATCCCGCGGTCAATTCAGGATGACCAACCGGACGACCTCGGTCAATCACCCTTGACCATCGTAACGAGAGGTCACGATCGAATTCGGGATCGTTACGATGGTCAGTACGCCATCATCATTCGGACAGGACATACGGTGTGTCTTACGGGTAATTCCACCGGGGAATTTTGGCTACCAACGGATAACCAACGGGGTTAAATCGGCAAATTAAACACGGCGGAAAATACAGTCCACTATCAATTAACCGAATAGTTTTTTACCATCACGGAGTGCACACAGTGTATATTTATTTAACCCAATAAATCGGAACATTATCACACCACGTGCCAATTATTCGCCATTCCCGGAACTTCCTCACCCACCATCCCATCCGGCCCAAATCATCCCGGAAACTCACAATAAAATAAACACTTAGAAAGAATCTTTTCTAGTTTTTATTTATTTATTTATTTATTTCTTTGTGTAACATACATTTTTCTTACAGATAATTTTCATTTTCGCGGGCCGCGGGTTTTTGAAACTTCGTATTTCAATTCGAAATACGAACGGCTGAAAACCCGCCCCGTCAAAGTTGACGGTGGCGCCCCCCTGACAGTCGGTAACCCCTCCCAGGACCCTAGAAACGTACATTCCCAGAATTCCACAGTGTCGGTAAAACCGTAGGGCCGCCTCCTGACACCAGGAGGCTCTGCTCAAATGTAAACATTGTAGGGCCCATTTTTTAAAAAATTAATATCTAATGAACAAACAAACTTAAAAATATGTAATTTGGATATTAATTATCAACAAACGATTCCCTATCCCTTAATAATAACTATTCGAGTCTACAAATAAATATTAAGCGAGTGGAGGAATAGCCCCTACTCATTAAATTGTTTAATTAATTATTAAATAATGCAGGCCTACAAACGTTTTTCGTGCATAACAATATTATACAAAACTACTACAATCAATCTAAATTGATAAAATACTTAATTTTTAAAAAACAGTGCGCGCCAACTATCAGCGGTTCAGTCGCGGTTTTTTGAAACCATAGGGCAGTGTCGCGAAACCATCAAGTCGCCGTTTTGGGCCTGTCGCACGTACGATCTTACTCTCAGGTTTCGTGATGACGTCATGATACACTGTCCGACGAATACCATGATAGTCGATCTGGTAGGGATCTGCTTTATCGACAACGAGCGCGCGAATCGAGTCGTAATGAATTTGTTTACGCGATTCATAATTCAGTCTAACCCCTTTTATTTTGCTAACTTCCGCGATACTGCCGTCCGGTTTTTTTACGCGATAAGTGTAAAATTTAGGCCCCCCAGACACAAAAGAAGTAATGAAACTTCCTTCTCCGTAGCCCTCTACTTCGTCGGTCAAATCCCCTAGAAAATTCCCTAGCGGTAATTCATTTGATCCATCGCTGACGTAAATTACCGAATCTGTATCATAATATAAAACACGTTCTTGTTGTTTTTCTAGATAAGAATATAGCTTTAGACGCGCGTGAGCGGTTGTATAAGCCGCAATAACGACATTAGCCTTCGTGGACATTTCCGCGGCTTCGTTTAAATGTTTCCAGGACATGAAGAGAGTGTCGTTATCGACAGGAACAAGTCCTGTTACTTCAATTTCAGGATTAAACATTATATTTGCAAATTCCTCATGTGTTCGAATAATAGCTTTTTTTGTCAAGTTCTCCCTCTCCCCAAATTTACCCCAGAGACAGTTTAAACAAAGTTTTGCTACGGCTCTTAATCCGGCATTCTTTTGAATTTTATCTTTGTCAAGTTTTATACCTTCTCGCGTCTCATATTCAGCAATATATCTATTCTTTGATTCATCATCTACACACTCAGCAGGCCAATCCGAAGCCTCTTGTTTTATTTTCAAAAAAGTGTTAATGTATTCGGCAAATAATCCACCTGTTCGCGTCACAGGATTATAACGCGTAGTACTCTTATACTCCCAAAGCTCACTGATTTCTAATATTTTATACCCCATTTCTACGGCTTTACGAAGTTCTGGAGCGACCCAAGTTCCCAAAAATTCGCGATCAGCGGGATCATCATGAGGGCAATTGTCTTGTACAAGATCATCGCAGCATGATCGACAGAGAGGGAACAGTAACTTTCCATGGGCTTTTACTGGTAAAACAGGGTGAAATAATTGACGAGGGGGTAAAACGCGACATTTCACGAGACCTTCTATCCACGAAATATTATTATTAGGGCATATAAGCTGGCAATCACGCCCCACATGGACAGTGGGATGGCCAATCGGGAAAATCCCTGTCTTTAAAACGTATGGGTATAACGAACAAACATCAACATAGCGAATTTTCTCATTATCTTTTACGTCATAATGTGTTACGGTATTTCCTGTTCGTCCCCCGAAAAATGCATCGCGCGGATCCAGCGCTATAAACATTTGCTGATCAACGTTTTCTACAAAATTCGCCAACACATGATCTGTCTTTTTTTGACGAATAAAATCGCATTCCCACATTTCAACGACTTCATAACCCGAGTTCCGCAATTCCCGTGTAATCGCCCCTGTTCTCTCATATCGACTCTCTAGTGTATCCTTGTGACTCAACTCTTTATCTCTATTGAATTTGAAACACCGTGGGCATCCGTGCCAATAACATCCGTGGAACTGATATGCATATTTCTTATTATTATTCGTGGTATCCTCCCAAAAACCGCTCCACAAGACCCGCCCAACAACACGGGAACGTCTTTTTATCAACAAGACGGGAAGTTTATATAGCGTTCCACATTTCTTGTGACGTCAAAGGAAATCGTTGGATAGGATTTTGGATGAGGTAGGAAGGGGAACAGGATAATTCTCCATAATTTTGCAAGAAAAATTACTGAAAAAATGGATAGTCCAGACCGGGATTTGAACCCGGGACCTTCCGATTATGCATCGGGTGCTCTCCCAACTGAGCTATCCGGCTCCTAGCCATTTCTTCGATTCACTTTTCTTGCCTATATGGAGCACCGCCGTCCTTCATTCGGCAATCATTTTTATCAACAAGACGGGAAGTTTATATAGCGTTCCACATTTCTTGTGACGTCAAAGGAAATCGTTGGATAGGATTTTGGATGAGGTAGGAAGGGGAACAGGATAATTCTCCATAATTTTGCAAGAAAAATTACTGAAAAAATGGATAGTCCAGACCGGGATTTGAACCCGGGACCTTCCGATTATAGCGGAAAGCGCCCGCCTATATGGAGGAAGGCGGAGCGGCTTCCCGTCTTGTTGATAAAAATGATTGCCGAATGAAGGACGGCGGTGCTCCATATAGGCAAGAAAAGTGAATCGAAGAAATGGCTAGGAGCCGGATAGCTCAGTTGGGAGAGCACCCGATGCATAATCGGAAGGTCCCGGGTTCAAATCCCGGTCTGGACTATCCATTTTTTCAGTAATTTTTCTTGCAAAATTATGGAGAATTATCCTGTTCCCCTTCCTACCTCATCCAAAATCCTATCCAACGATTTCCTTTGACGTCACAAGAAATGTGGAACGCTATATAAACTTCCCGTCTTGTTGATAAAAACAACAACAACACGGGACGTGGTATCAACAAGACGGGAAGTTTATATAGCGTTCCACATTTCTTGTGACGTCAAAGGAAATCGTTGGATAGGATTTTGGATGAGGTAGGAAGGGGAACAGGATAATTCTCCATAATTTTGCAAGAAAAATTACTGAAAAAATGGATAGTCCAGACCGGGATTTGAACCCGGGACCTTCGGATTATGCATCGGGTGCTCTCCCAACTGAGCTATCCGGCTCCTAGCCATTTCTTCGATTCACTTTTCTTGCCTATATGGAGCACCGCCGTCCTTCATTCGGCAATCATTTTTATCAACAAGACGGGAAGTTTATATAGCGTTCCACATTTCTTGTGACGTCAAAGGAAATCGTTGGATAGGATTTTGGATGAGGTAGGAAGGGGAACAGGATAATTCTCCATAATTTTGCAAGAAAAATTACTGAAAAAATGGATAGTCCAGACCGGGATTTGAACCCGGGACCTTCCGATTATGCATCGGGTGCTCTCCCAACTGAGCTATCCGGCTCCTAGCCATTTCTTCGATTCACTTTTCTTGCCTATATGGAGCAAAGGCGGAAAGGCGGTTCAATTTTTCCGATGCTATTGGGTCCTCTGATAAGCACCCTTATCTCACCTATCGTATAAGGATAGAACATGCACGTAAAATGATTCTTGCACCAGAGGACAGTGTGCAGCGTCTAAAAAAAATTCTTCGCATGTTGATGCTCACCATGTGTTAACTGAATTGGCTGAAGAAATTCAGCCATCAGCTCAAACTCCAGGCACTGTTACAAGTAGATTAGATACTCAGCTATTAGGAATTTTGAATTCGAAAAGCCCTAGAGACGATCATAAAAAATGGAAGTTGTATAACGACGTTTTAAGGCGATATTTGTTTTATACAGAACAGAGTAAAACGCCGGTGGTAGAAACGGAACCCCCGTCGAAACTGAAACCACTGAACGATACAACCCAAAAGCTATTGTTGTTACTGTACCTAAAGTATATCAGCGAAAAGCTGCTGGTATACTGGAATACATTGACGCCGTTGATACTGCTAACAGACTCAAATGGAATTCAAAAGGACAAGTGGCTTTGGATGGACAAACATTTCTTGGTGTTAATATTGTGGATCTCATACAAGATGTTCTCAGAGTACGGAGAACATATTCAGCGAAAAGATGGGAACATTTTGCAGTTTATCTCCAAAGTCTGAACACCCCTCGGGAGTTTCTGGGTACTCCCAAGTTTCATCAGCCTCCACCAGCATTGCCAGACATTAGGCATCGGAAAAAACCTGAAATTTCAGAGGACGAGAGTTCTGTAGACGAAGGTAGAAGAAGGAAAAGCTATACATCACGCACTATTCCTGTACATCGCCCCCTTAAAAACCCGAAAGAAACACGGCTAAGTCCTTCCTACACCCCGAAAACCGACAAAGTTACATCATGGCTTCCGTTTGGAACAATGAAATACTCTCGAGGACATATTTTAACCTTCCAGAGCCTGAGGCATACACAGGGGCTCAAAATATTTTGTCAAAACATAAGAAAGAAATACCTGAAAGTGAAATAAATAATTGGCTTAAGGCTCAGAACACTTATACACTGTATAGACCCATTAAGCGTAAATTTCGGCGTCTTCATTATCCAGTTACCAACATTGATGATATGTGGGAGGCTGACCTAGTTGAATGAAGATCATTAAAAACATATAATGATGGGATTTCATATTTACTTGTAGTTATTGATGTCTTGAGTAATTTTGCCTGGGTAGAGCCATTGAAAGACAAATCAGCATCACAGGTTCTTGAAGCTTTCAGACGTATAATGGATACAAATGGAGGGCGCATTCCTGTTTCGATACAAACGGACAAGGGAAAAGAATTTATGGCCAACAGTGTCCAAAAATTTTTTTCTGATAAGAAAATAAAATTTCGTGTTGCACGTAATCCCGACATAAAAGCTGCAGTTGTGGAGCGCTTCAATCGGACATTGAAGGAACGTATGTGGCGTTACTTTACACATAGTCGAACATATAAGTATACAGATGTTTTGAAGCAAATTGTCGAGTCTTATAACAACTCGCGACATTCTTCAATAAAGATGGCGCCTGCGGCTGTGACTATGGATAATGCACCATACGTATGGCGTAATACACAAAGTCGATTCAAGCCGGAGAACCAAGGAAAGAATCCTTTAAATATAAAGTTGGTGACTATGTACGCATCAGTCGAACGAAAGGCATCTTTGAGAAAGGATATGAAACTAATTGGAGTAAAGAAATATTCAAAATAACGAAAGCCGTTTTCAAACAATCATTGCCGATATACGAGTTGATGGATTTTGCTGACGAACCAATTGAGGGATTTTTCTACGAACCAGAATTGGTGCTTGTCAATAAACCAACGGACAAGGACGAGTTCATAGTGGAACGTGTCATACGCTCCAAGGGAAAAGGAAAAAATAAGCAGGTTCTTGTTCATTGGGAAGGATATCCTGATAAGTTTGATTCTTGGATACCTGCTGCAGAACTGCATGCAATTGGGAAAAAATGAAGAGAAACGAATTTTATATGGTGCTCCCCAGCAACAGCAGCATGAGCTATCATCCTGATAATACAGCATCGAAATTCACGACCTTGCTTCCAAAACAAGTTGAACTGGAAGGAGAATGGGTAGTGGGTCTGAGTGAAATACAGTTTCCTTGCAATTTTTTACATATACGTAATGGAAAAGATTCTCCAATCAATTTCATTAGTAATCCAATCCCCAAAAAGACCAAGACAAACTCGGTACAAACATTTTTTCTACCTACTGCAGTTTTCAAAGATATAACAGATTTAGTGGGGTTCATGAATACTTTTCCGTCTTTGAGTACTCATATCCGATTTGAATATTTAGCGCAACAAGGTTTTGTGAAAATTGTAAAACACTGCAACTCCAGGAACTGCACTAGCACAGTTCATACAATAGACTTTTCCGATAAAGTATCCGATATGTTGGGATTTGAGAGAGGTATACACAGCCTCACAAACGCCAGGCCGTATTGTCAAGGATCTTCACCAGCAAGTTTGGCCAGAGGTTGACCTGCGAATTTGTTCATCTACAGCGATCTTTGTGTACCCTCCGTAACAGGTGACGTGCAGTCATCTCTGTTACGAGTGATACCATTCTGCGCTTCTACGTATACCTATGGGGCCATGCACTGTACTACGTTTTCCACTCCTCATTATATTCCGTTGATGAGGTATTCATTTCGCACAATTGAAATAGATATAAGATGCAATCAGGGTGATATGATTCCATTCGAGTATGGTCCTTTGAACGTGACACTTCATTTCAAGAGGATTGATTGACTAAAAAATGAGCCCGTACATTGCATATTACGCAAACCAAGCTGGTGGAGGAACAGTGGACCGATATAATGATTTTGGAAGGATATTCGTTGGAAGTCCTTATCAACGAGGTCATGGAATTGGTGCTTTCCTTGGAGGTCTGTTTCGACGCATTCTGCCCTATCTGGGAAGCGCAGCCCGAGCTGTCGGTAAAGAAGCTCTCAATGCGGGTATTAACGTTGTTGGAGATGTAGTGATAAATGGCAAGCCCTTAAAGGTGGCGCTGGAAAACCGATTAGCCGAGTCTGGGCTGAAATTGAAAAGGAGGGCCCAGGACAAAATTGGGACCATGATGCGTGGCTCAGGATATAAGAGGAAGCGTAAACGCCTCGCCTCTCATAAGCTCACTGGCCGTGGATCTGCCAAGACATCCAAAACTCGGAAGAATAAAAAGAAAAGGCCCGTTGCAAACAAAAGAAGCAAGAAAGTGAAAAAAGTACCGAGACATAAATCAAAGCGGAAGACTCGTGATTTGTACGATATTTTCAACTAATCATCATGTCGTTTCTACATTCGCACTCTTCTGAGTGTGTGAAGTCGGAGCTGGACCTATTTACCATACCACCTACCCAAACAAGTATTGAAAATTCTCAATTTGTTTATTATAATCCTGTATCTACGCTGTCGGACGATGCCCCAATTGAATTCATCGTACCAGGCCATGGAGAAGAATATATTGATCTGGCACATACCATGATCAAAGTTCGCGCCAGAATCCTGAAACCCGATGGCTCTGCTGGTATAGACGACTCTGTTGGGCCTGTGAATAACTTTTTACATTCAATGTTTAACCAAGTGGATGTATATTTCAACCAAAAAGTTGTTACGCTTCCAAATAACCTGTACGCTTATAGAGCATACATTGAAACATTACTAAACTATGGAACCGATGCAAAGTCCTCACATCTTGGAATGTCTCTTTGGGCTACGGATAGCTATGGTGCAATGGATTCTATTGCTGTAACGGCGGCTGATGCAAGAAACAACGATGGACTAGCCGTACGTCAGGCAATTACTAAAGGTGGAAAAGCATTTGATCTACTGGGACATTTACATTGTGACGTGTTCAATCAAGACAAGTTTTTGATGAATGGCGTAGAGCTACGCGTTCGTCTTATCCGTGCAAAGGACGACTTTTGCCTTATGGACTCCACTCCCCTGCATTATAAGGTGCATATAGAAGAAGCCTCCTTGATAGTTCGCCGTGTGAAACTCAGCCCTGGAATTTTGATAGCTCACGCTAAAACGCTTGCAAAGACAACTGCGAAATATCCTTTGACACGGGTGGAGGTCAAATCTTTTGTTCTCCATCGGGGGATTATGGGGGAGACAATAGACAATGCCATTTTGGGTCAACTACCTAAAAGAATCATACTGGGATTTGTTGACAATGTCAGTTTCAACGGATCGAGAAAGAAGAACCCCTTCAACTTTCAAAATTTTGGGATAAACTTTTTATGCCTGAATGTCGATGGACGCCAAGTACCTACAAAACCTCTGCAGCCAAGTTTCACCTCTGGTGCCTGCCTAGATGTGGAGGCATTCAACACCCTATTTGCTGGTACTGGAACACATTTCAGCGACCATGGAAATAGCATCTCTCGTCCGGCCTATTCCGATGGATTTTGCTTGTTCGCGTTCGATCTGACTCCTGATTTATCTGCAAGTTCCGCTGGCCATTGGAATCTGGTGAAAAGTGGAAGTATTCGCATTGAAGTTCGCTTCAATAGAGCAACAGAGCAGAATGTAAATTGTCTATTGTACGCCGAATATGACAATTTGCTAGAAATTGATTCCACAAGGCAGGTTATTGTCGACTACAGTGGATGAAAATGGAGGGCTACTTAATGGGAGCGCAGAATAAGATTGCATTAGTTGCATTCAACCTGCTGAACGAGACCAACGCTCATTTCCCGGATTACCGACGTTCTATGAATACCCTTGAGCTCCTGGAGATATTACCGCATACAGATGCATGCATTGGAGGTGTCTACCCTGCCGACCGTGTCCCCTGGACATGGCCCCGGCCCTGTGCTATCATCATCAACACCGACAACCACAATCAGGCAGGAAGTCACTGGGTTGCCGTTTACCTCGGTTCAAATAGGCGAGGAATTTATTTCGACAGCTTCGGAATGCCACCCTTCGATACAAGAATCTCTCAGCGCCTTAAGCGAAATTGCAATGTTTATGAATGGAGCCAGAAGAGACTCCAAGATATATCGTCTGATGTTTGTGGGCAGTACTGCATTGTTGTGCTTCACTGGTTGTTCAATGATCGGTCTTTACAGTCCTTTCATAAACTATTTACTTCAGACACAAAACGTAACGATCGCATTGTTATGAAAATGTTCAACAAAATTATTCAAAAACGCAATTGTAATCGTAGAAATTTAAGTAAGCCTTTTCAGAACTTGTCTGGTAAAGGTAGTTTGCATTGTAACCAGCGGTCTTTAAAAAATATATTCCATTTGCATTAATTTAATAATAATAATAACAATAATTTTGATTACTACTATTTTTTAAATCCCTAATATTATGTACCACCCCTCATACAAGTATAATTTCTGAATAAATGATTTATATACTCAATAAATTATGTATTACATATTTATTTCATTTTCCCCATATATACCCACATTTCCCACGCCATCCACTTTCCCCCCACTCCCGCCCTTTTGAATCACGTGACCCTTACCACCCATTTCCCACCCACTCTCCCGTTTGGATCACGTGACCCTTACCACCCATTTTCCACCCACCCTCCCGTTTGGATCACGTGACCGTTACCCCCCCCCCCACCCACCACCCACTTCCTGTCGAACAAAGACATTCTTTTGGGGACCCTCACCCCAGGGGGGCCCTAGAGCGGCGACGTCCTCCTCAAAGGACAATGGGGAAAACGTGTTCGGACACGTCTGGAAAAAGGGGGGAAGGGGGGCGATTCCTGGAAGAAAATTCGCCAATCGTGCCCACTTACTACTCCAAGGAATTCAAGTCGGTCACATAGGAAGGACCATTTGTCGGGATTTACTGTCAGGTTATTGTCCTGCAGTTTTTTGAGGAGTTGGGAAACGAACCATTCGTGTTCCTCTAAAGTTCGGGTAAAAATCAGGAAGTCGTCCGCATATTTACGGACATTGGTGGACCATTGGGCGGGGATTATCATGTCGGTGAGGAGCTGGAACATGGCAGGGCCATTTTTCAGCCCAAAGGGCATTCGCTTATATTGAAATAAACCGGGGGGTAGTCCAGGGATCGCGAAGGCAGGTTTCTCCTTACTTTCGTCGTCCAGGGGGATATGATGAAAGGCTTGGCTAACATCGATTTTGGACACATAGACCGTTCCACGAGCACAGTCAAGTAAATCTTCAAGACTCTGCATGGGGACGGCTAGGTGTTTCGTAACAGCGTTAAGGGGGCGGTAATCGATGCATAATCGATAACTGTCATCGGGTTTTCTGACTAATACGGGCCAACTACACCAATCGCTTTGGGACGGTTCTACTATTCCTTGTTCTAATAATTTTTTAGTTTTTTCTTGGGCAACTTTAAGAATTTGGGGGGCGTATCGTCTTGTGGGGCTGCGTATAGGGGGATGTCCTTGGGTGTCAATATGCATCGTCAATAGGGGACAAACGTTAGCGACTTCTGGGGCAGGTTTGATCCAGCTTTTAAATTTCTCTCTCAGAGAAGCTGATTGATCTTCTGGGATAATGGCTAGGGAAGTGAGTGTGCAGGGAGGGGGTTTGTCGAGGTTGATAGGTTTAGGAGAAGGTCCGTCTGAAGGGTACCAAATAGTGAGGGGTTGAGCGGTTAGGGTAATAAAGGGACGGGCAGGGTCATCCCGATAATACTTTCGACACTCGAGGTTAAGCCCTAATTGTTGAAGGGCGTCCATCCCGAGAACGCAATCAAAAGCTAAGGCATTAGTAAGCCGAAAAGGGATAATACTAAAATGGGACTCGGAGATCAGTCGCATTGCGACACATCCTTCAAGGGGCCTTGATTCCCCGCTTCCTAACATAACGTCTTCACCGACGTCAACCGCGTAATTCCGCAAATGGGGTCCTATTTCGGTGCCGATGAAAGATCGATTAGCCCCGGAATCAATCAAGGTCCGTAGCTTCATCCTACCAAGGTTAAGCTGGGCAAAATATCTATTCTCGGAGGGGTCATCATAGACGAGGGTTAAAAAATCTTCATAGGTAATAAAGTCGGGATTATTTCGGTCATTGGCTGTCAGGGTCAGTAGGGTCGGGATCTCTTCGGGGGGAGGGTTGCTGGGAATCGGGGTTTTTTGGCGTCGGCGGGGTGTGGGGATGCAGGAAGTTTGTGGTATGGGGGTCGAAGGTAAAGGGGCAGAGGTAGAGGGAACGGGAGAAGGGGGAAGGGTTGCTTGGATAGGGAGTTTAGGGATGGGATTTATAGGGGTGCTGACTGGGTCTGGAGAGGTAGCTAGGGGAGCAGGGGATTTAGTGGGATTTTTAGGGGTAGGATTTACGGGGTTAATTACAGGGCGTGAGGGGGTGGTGACTGGGATAGGGGGATCGGCAAAATTTTCAGGGGGTGGAAGGGGAAGGTCAGGGTCAGGTATTGTTGGGGGATGATCAGGAATGTGGGATTCAAGGTTTGGAGGAGGGTTTTTTGTCACGTCAGTCGTCAGTTGGAAACGTACGCGTTTTTGTGGGTACGGGCGTCTTGGTCGTGGGGGGGAGGTATTATTGGTCCCCCCCGATCTTAGTTTCCCTGAGGGGGATATGGTTGTTGGGAGTAATGGGGATAGGAAGGGGGGGTTCGTTGGGGTTGGTTTTGTGTGGGTTGTTGGGGATAATATTGGGGAGGAGGATTTCGTCTTATTGGGGTAGGATAAATAGGACATTCACGGGCGAAATGTCCAGGCTGATGACAGCGGAAGCAGGTGAATTTCTCCAGCGATCCACTGTTGGAAGGGGTGGTGGTAGGAGGGGGTGGTATTACCAGACTCATTAAAGGGGGAGGGTAATGGTATTGGGTATCAGGAGTGGAGAAGGTGGGGGGAGTTCGTGAACGTCTTTGGGGAACAGGACTGTGCGGGGGACTTGTTGGGATTCCATGTGTGGGCGGAGGACGGGGAAAGCGGACAGTATGATCAGGAGGGGGGGCGTAAGGATTGGTGGCGAACTGTGCTGGGGGGACGTCGGGGGCTCTCGAGGGTTGTGCACCCAGAGCCGAATAATGGGTCGTGTTTCGTCTCTGTCCTTTGGGGGTGGGAATGTTGAAGGCGTAGGCCGAAGCATAACTATCTTCAGCTGAGGGGGGAGGCTGATAACGGGACGCATTAATGGCGGTGTATTCCACCTCATGGGCGCTCTCCAAGAGCTGGGCGTAGGTGGTAAAAGATTTTCTTTTAATTTCCTTAGCGAACGAGGGGTGCATTTGGGAATGCACAATATTTAATTGTCTGGCTAAGGGGGGAGGGGGGTGGAGATTCGCGAAAAGACCACGCATACAGATAATGTAATCCCGAATGGATTCTTTGGGGGCCTGGGTACGTCGGCGAATATCTTGCCAAATACTTTCTTCCCTTCCGAAGGGACAGAAAGTGGCAGTAAAGGACGATACAAAATCGTCGAAAGTAATCAAATAGGGGTGTTCAGTGCGATACCACGTCCTTGCATTTCCCCGAAATGCAAAGGCGAGGGCGCGAAGGGTCTCCTCTTCGGTGAGGTTGTATGCCGCGCAACTGTCACCGATTTGGTCCAAAAATAGATAGGGATCCTCACTTTTCGCTCCCGAGAAAGTGATCCCGTCTCTTTTAATAATTGAACTAATTTTTAGTTCGCGGGACGTAGGGTCCGACGATCCCTGATCGCGGAAAGTGGTATGATGGGGGGTGTGGGGAAAGGATGGTTGGGGCTGTTCAGAGGGATCATAATCATTGAGGGTGAGAGGGGGAATTTGGGAGGCAAAATTCAGGGTACGGGAAGGTCTGTGGATAGGGTGACGGGGTCTGTTGGTGGGGGGAAAGGGATATCGGGGGTTGGTGCGAGGAGGGAATACTGGCTCATCCACATTGTACGTAGAGTGAGCAGTAGGAGGGGGTGGATAGGTAGCAGGAGGGGCAGTGGGATGGGACTCAGTGGGGTAATTGGTAGAGGGGAAAGGGGGGAAAAGGGTAGTGGGCCGGGGACGGGGAGTGGATTGAATGGGGTATGTCTGGGAATAGGGTAGAGATACCTGAGGATCGGTGTGGGTAGAGAGGGGTTGGGGGGTGGTAAGGGGAATTGAGTTGTAAGAGGAGGTGGTAATAGGGGGGGCGTAAGGGGAAGTGGTAACAGGGAGGTTAAAGGTGACTCGATTAGGGGAACGGTGATCAGTCTGGGGGGAGTGGTGGGTAGGGGAACATTGGGTCTGCCCGAGGGGGATGGGATCCTGATAAATTCCCATACTTTGTCCCGTTCTAAGATATTCGCGAGTCCGATCGCGAATGGAATCATCGACTTCGGGGATGAGTTGAAACCCGATAGTAGTGAGAGGAACCGTCATGGAATCGTTGGACGTATCCCAATAAGCGGCGTGAGGCCCGAATTTTCGCCTGATTTCGGCCCGAACAAATCGATCCTTAAGGGTCGCGTATGACCCGACTGTTGAAAGACCCAGCGAGTCCAACAAAATCATGTGATCGCGTGGGTGGAGACCGTCATATCGATTTTCCAATTCATATTTAAATTGGGATATTTCCGAGGGACCTGGTTCCGGGGGTGGGAGAGGGGGAGGTAGTGAGGGGACCATCCGAGGGTAAGTGTCCATGGACGTCGCCGTAGTGACGTATGTACTTGCGCCGGCAGTAATACCGTGAGCACAAGTACAGGGGGAGGAGGGGGTGTGAACGTGAGTGACCGCGGTGGTACTCACGGAAGTGACAGGAGGGGAGGTAGTAGTAGCAACTACCTCCGAATACAAAGGCATTCCGGGAATAGGGGGATCTGTGGGGTCCATGGTGGGGGAAATACAAAAGAATTCAATGAAAGGAGAAAAAGTTGAAAAAATTCAAAATTATTGAAAATCGGCCGAAACTGAAATAATTTATTAATAATTAATCAAAATCCTTGAAAAGAAACAAGAAAAAAAGAACTGAACAAAAAAGGCCGGTAACCAGGGAATCTGCTTTTTATTGTTTAAAAATAATTTAATTTTATGTAGGAAAGCTCAGCCCCGGACGTGCTCTATAAACGAGACGAAGGGGACGGTATGAGTCACCAACTGAGCGCGTCCCCAGGTGGCGGATAGGGGGACGGCCGGAGAAAGAGTGGCACCTCGGGAACGGAGAAAGGAGGCTGAACAACAGCACCTCACTCCAGGATCCTGGGGCACACTTCAGTACCCGGCCAGCGACAGCTATAACGTCGACCTACGGAAGTAAAAACCCGTCAGGAAGACCCAAGGCATCGCCGCGGACCAGACTCCCCAAGCTAAGGTGGAAGTTATCGTGCCGAGGGCTGAATGGCACTGGGGAACAGTGTCGCAAACGATACCCTTGGGGAACCAGGCAGCACCCCATTGTATGCATGCCTTACCTCGGCATCCAGGCTCTGCGGGGGTGGACCTTCTTTTCCTGGTTACTCGTGGGATCAACATGGACCCAACTAATAATAAAAATTTTAACGCCGATGACGGTGCCCTCTCTGAGGGAACGGCAGAGGCTTGTAGGTCGGAGGAGAGCACGATCAGCACTAGGGCCCCGGAAGGGGAACAAGCGCTGATCCAAATGGAAGTTGAGGAGGAGCCAGCCTCAGAGGGGCCCACCAGTGGTGGGCCCGCTGTCGCTGACCCTACCCAGGGGAGGAAGAGAAGGGGTAGGACGGGTGCGGAGAAGCGCCGGGCCCGCCAGGCTAGGCTGAAAGCCGATGCCTCGCGGGATCAGCAATCTCCGCAGGTAGAGACCGCGTCCAGGGATAAGGAGGAACAGGGGACAGGGCCCAAGAGGCCCAGGTCCTCAGGATCCACTCCCCCCGACGTGGCCATGCCCGCGAAAAAGTTGAGGGCCATTGAAGGACTGGGGGCAACCTCCTTCAGGGAGGCGGCGAAGGGTGGCGGCAGGGTGGCCTTAGTGCCAACTGGCCATCCTGAGCTGTCTCTGACGAGGGAGCAAGCCGACCTGGTTCAGGAGGCGCTAGTGGCGTCACTGTTCGGGACTGACATGGAAGGTCAGCTCCCGAGCTTTGACGGCCACTGGTTTGACGATGGCGTGCTGTGGGTGGCATGCACGGACGGTCAGTCAAGAGAGTGGCTGAAGTCCGTGGTGCCCACCCTGGCACCCTGGGAAGGGGCCTCCCTTATCATGATGGATAAGGAAGCGCTCCAAAAACTGATCAGAGTCACAGCCTTTCTCCCGGGAAAACCCGTAGGAGCGGCTGTGGCTCTTGAGAGGTTGGGAAAGCAGAACAGGGCCCTTACCACAGGCAAGTGGAGGGTCTGGGACTGCCGGAGCGGGGAGGAGGGGCTCAACCTGGTGTTGGGTGTTGACCCCAAATCTCTAGAGGCCCTGAAGGGCATGGGGATGGCCCCCTTCTACTGCCTCGGCCGGGCTCGTTTCTACGAGACCCAGCGGAGAGCGGCGGGGGGAAAGGCGCCCCAAGCGCAGCCAGGCCCGGGGAAAGTGATCGCCGACCGAGGGGAGTCAGGGATCGCAGGGGAGGGGGGAAGGCAGGAGGGAGCGCCTAAGGGTCCGAGTGGCTCGGTGAGTGCCCCAGGAACTGCCGGGGAAGGCGCCCATGAGGGGAGGGAAAAGGAGAGCGAGGAAGGCTCCCTCTTACAGAGGGACCCCCTTGCCCCTGCAAGGCCTCCGCTGAGCGGACGCGCGAAGGGCCGAAGAGGAAGGCCGCCTCTGGTGAGAGGGGGCGCGGCGGGAACTGGGAGGGGGTCTCAAGGGACCCTCAACTGGGCCCTGCCGGGCTCATCCCACTCAGGGCAGGTCAGGGCGCCACCAGGCGACCCTGCCTAACGGCCCACCAATGGCCAGGGGGACAAGGGGGGAAGGAACAGAGGGCAATATGCAGGGAGACGGCTTAGGCTCTCTGCTAGTCCACTGCTCCCAGATTAACTTGCAGCACTGCAAGGCTGCGACTGCCCTGCTGAGTCGCAGCCTAGCAGTAGAGCATACAGACATATGCCTTATACAAGAGCCCTGGCAACACGGAGGCTCGGTAAAAGGCCTATCTGGAGGCGAGGTGGAGCTATTCTATGCTCGGGGCGACCTGGGCCCCAGGGCCTGCATTGCTGTCAAAAGAGCGTGCGGAGCTAGGGGAATGGCCAACTTCTGCCACAGAGACTTGGTTGCGATTGTCGTGAGACTTCGGGGGGAGGCCGGTGCGGAGGACATAGTTTTCTGCTCGGCTTACTTCCCACATGACTCGCCGACACCACCACCTACCAATGAGCTGCGTGATCTGGTGAATCACTGCAGAGCTAGAAAGTTGCCACTCATCATAGGTTGTGACGCAAACGCGCAGAACGTGGTGTGGGGTAGCGAAAGATGTAATGACAGGGGCACTGCTCTCCTGGAATTTATGGCAGACGTGGACCTGGAGATCCTAAACAGGGGCTCGAGGCCCACGTTCGTCACTTCTCGCTGTCAATGTATCATTGACGTAACCATGTGCACCCGCCGGCTGGCGAGGCGATGCAGGGACTGGAGGGTGGACCGAGAGGACACACTCTCTGACCATCGACGCATCAGATTTAGCATAGAGGGCTGTGCCCAACCGCAGCAGGACCGCCTGCGCAGAAACCCAAGGGCCACCGACTGGGACTCCTTCGAGAGGAACCTGGAGGAAAGGCTCGGGGTTGGACGCGTTAGGCCCTGCAGGGAGGACCGGTTAGAGGACGAGGTGGAAAGAATCCACGTTGCCCTAACTGAGTCTTTTGAGACGGCATGCCCGGCTAGACGTTGCAGGAAGGGTAACAAAGTGCCTTGGTGGAGCCGTGAGTTGGACAGGCTGAGAAGCCAGTCCAGGAGGCTCGGAAACCGAGCGCACAAATCGAAGAGGGCCGAAGACTGGACTCTGTACAGAAATGTGCAGAGAGAGTACAAGAGGCTCATAAAACGATCAAAGGAGCTCACCTGGAGGACATACTGTGAGGAACTGGAGGCGCTTTCAGGCATCTCCAGGCTTCGCAGGGTCTTCTCGGGGGGCCCTTCACAACGGCTGGGTGGAATCACGCTGGAAAGCGGAGAGACCATCACAGAACCGCGAGAGGTCCTTGAGCATCTGGTTCGCGCGCACTTCCCGGACTCTATTATAGAGCTTCCAGGAGAGTGCCTGGAAGTGGACTGGAAGCGAACAGGAAGCGGCGATCCCGACTGGGAGCTAGCCGCACGAATAGTAACGCTGGACAGGCTGCAATGGGCGGTGGACTCCTTCGAAATGTACAAGAGTCCAGGTCCGGATGGGATACATCCGGCCCTCTTGCGAAGAGGGGGGCCATTGCTCCTGCGCAGACTGATACCGGCATTCAGGGCCTGCCTAGCATTGGGCTATGTGCCAGGCAGGTGGCGGGAAGTCAGGGTTGTCTTTAACCCCAAACCGGGTAAATGCAGCTACGACAACGCGAAAGCCTACAGACCGATCAGCCTGAGCTCCTTCTTACTGAAGACGCTGGAAAGGCTGGTCGATAGGCACATTAAGGAGGGGGCACTGAGGATTAATCAGATATGCCCCTCACAACATGCTTACCAAGCTGGCAGATCGACTGAGACTGCGCTGCACCACTTGGTAGGCACAATAGAAAATGCGAAGGAAAGGGGGGAGGACACCCTTGGCGTCTTTATCGACATCGAAGGGGCCTTCGACAATACCGCCTTTGATACAATGGAGAAAGCTGCGGCAGCGTTTGGGATCGAGAATTCGATCATCAAATGGATAGCCGCCATGCTCCGAACAAGAGTT
This sequence comes from Diachasmimorpha longicaudata, assembly GCF_034640455.1. NCBI lineage: Eukaryota > Metazoa > Arthropoda > Insecta > Hymenoptera > Braconidae > Diachasmimorpha > Diachasmimorpha longicaudata. Next base: position 30,681 of record NW_026973966.1, on the reverse strand, counting down.
GTCCACTCCACCCTTGGGGACAGTGAGGTAAGGGCTGCGGTAGGGAGGGGCTGCCCGCAGGGGGGGGTTATCTCTCCTCTGCTATGGCTCCTCGTAGTTGACGGCCTCCTCACTGGACTCGAGGAACTGGGGGTAAGGACAGTCGCATATGCGGATGATGTGGCACTGCTGGTAACTAGCAGGAACACGAGCATGCTGCACAGCAAGATGCAAAAGGCGCTGGACTATGTTCAGCAGTGGTGCACATCGAAGGGCCTAAGGGTAAACCCAGGCAAAACGGAGATGGTGCACTTCACACGTAGAAGGAGGGGTGCTGTTAAGGCTCCCTCCATTTACAACACAATGCTGAAATTCTCGAGTGAGGTCAAATACTTAGGTATTTGGCTCGACGAGAAGCTCAGCTGGAAAAAGCACATCGCCATGCAGACTAGCAAGGTCACCATGACTTACTGGGCATGTAGGCGAATGTTTGGAAGCACATGGGGTCTAAGGCCGAAGATGGTCAAATGGATCTACACGGCCATTATGACCCCACAGCTAACATACGCAGCCGCAGTGTGGTGGACAGCCTTGAACAAGGCCTGCCACAGGAAAGCGGTGGACAAAATAGGCAGGCTTGCGATGCTGGGCATAACAGGGGCCCTCAGAACGACCCCCAGCTCAGCGTTGGAGGCTCTGCTCTTTATGCAACCTCCACACCTAATTATAAGGGAAGAGGCAACAAGAGCGGCCGCAAGACTGCGGCTACAGGGAACATGGAAGGGAGCTAGGAATGGGCATGCTAGTGTCCTCCGCGCGGACAGAGAGCTGGAAGGGCTACTGTCGCGCGGTGCTGACGCCTGCAGACCCCGATGGCACTTTCGCAGAAAGTTCTCGGTCAATCTTGGATGGGGGGAAACCCCGTCAGGAAAGGATGCGGACTGGGTGCCGCCCCGTGGACTAGTCTGGTATACGGACGGATCACGGGTGAGCGGACGGGCAGGTGCGGGGGTCTGGTCAGAGGGGCCCGCAATAGCGAGGACCATTGGGCTGGACTCACACGCAACCGTGCTCCAGACCGAGCTAGCTGCCCTAAGGGCCTGCGCCAGGATGATCCTGGAGAGGGGGGACAAGGGCAAAAAGATCTTCATCTACTCAGATAGCAAGCGCGCGCTGAGAGCAATACTCAGGTATGAGTGTTGTTCTAAGCTGGTGAGTGAATGCGTCGAGCTGATGGAGGAAATTGCCGTAAATAATCGGCTCGAGGTGGCCTGGATTCCGGGACACGCTGGCATCAAAGGCAACGAAAAAGCCGATGAGCTAGCAAAGAACGGTAGTTGCAGGGGCTTTCAGGGAGAGGTGGAGCACGTAGGCGTGCACACCGATTTTGTGAAGGACCTGGTCAAGGAACGTGCGGATAGGAGGATCGTGGAGAGATGGGACTCGGAGACGGGTGCCAAGCACACGAAATCCCTCCTAGGAGAACCCACTAGGAAGTTGGCAGAGACCCTGTTGGGCCTAAACAGGGTTAAGCTCCGTACTATGGTGGGGCTTATCACTGGACACTGGCCCCTGGCTCTGTACTTATCAAGGATAGGCAAGGGGACTGACCCCCTATGCAAAAGATGCGGGCTGACAGAGGAGGATCCTCTTCACCTATGCACAAGATGCAGCGGACTCGATGAAGCCAGATGGAATGTCTTCGGGTCTACTTGCATAGATATACATGTCGACAGGGACGGGATCAAGGGGCTCTATGAGTTAGCTCGTAGGGCACAAATACTCGATACCAGCGACTAGACGGCTGCCTGAGGGCAGGGTGTAAAATGGTCGAGAGGCTGATTGCACCTCCGGACAGGACCGTCTAAATATGATAAGTGATAAGTGATGTAGGAAAGATTTTTATTTTAATTAGAAAAGGATTTTATTTTAATTCGGAAAAAGATTAAATTTTATTTGGGAAAAGATTTTATAATAGAATATTGTTCAATTAATAATCAGGGGGGAGGATTGACAAAAGAATTAAAAAAGAAAGAATTTTCAAATAATAATTATTTCTAACCCGAAATTATGATATTATTTTCGGATTAGGACGGATAGGTGAAAGGGAATAGCAATTAGACAAGGGCAAAGGGGGGGCGGAAATAATATTGAAGAAATCCTTTTGGATCGGGATGGATAGGGAATGAGGGAGACCTTGATAACTCGAGGGGCGGGTCTGTTTACGTGCCGATGTAAACACGGCCGCGCGAACGGATTTCTTGACTGTACGCTAGTCAAGTACAAAAGAAATATTATATCGTGAAAAATTCACATTGACGATTTCCGAAGGGGTTTGCACGGGGAAAATCGTATAACTCGGAAGACAAAGAAATAACAATTGGTTCAATAAAATAATACAAAATAATTCAAAATAATTCGAAATAATTCAAAATGAAATTAATCTAATGAAAAAAGATGAAGGGGGGATATTTTTCTAAATAATTAATCCTATAAAAAAATCACAAAAAAACTTTTGTGAAAAAATTTCGCCAAGTTGACGTTTTATTGGCTGATCCTATTTTCCAAAAAAAATATGGTTACTTTTGTTTACAAAAAAAAACTTGAAATAAAAAATACGCCAAGCACATCGTTCACAATTCATATTGGTTAGAGGAACCTGATATCTCAAGTGAATGAATCCAGGAACATTTATGAATAGCAAATCGCCATTCTAAACGCTAAATAACAAAACGCCCTCTACAAATTGTCGGCTCAAGTCTGATCAATGAGTCTGAAACACATAAATGATACATACGCTCATATGTCCATGTGTGAGCAGACTTTAATATATCTGTGATTGCTAAACTGGCCATCTTGAAAAAACTAGCGCCACCAACGGTAACTAGCGTCGCCAATTGCCAATTCGATTTTCAGAAAAAAGTCCACTTGGCGCGCCGCGTTATTTGTAAGTCAATAACACTGGGCGCTTTCCATCGTAGGGTACTGCCTAACACAGTATTAAAAAGGAGAACTACGATTGATCAAAACAACACAACAAGACATATGTTAGTTAACACTGTGTCACTCTATGTCCCTTGATGGAAAGTACCGATTCTTACCGGTCAATTCATTACGATAGAACGCCTCAGTACTTCATCAGTGGATTGCAACATTACTCAACCGGAGTATTGAACCTTCTCAATTGATTCAACTGAATATGGTATTCACGATTAAGATCATTTCCACTTGATTCCTCGATCGACCGTTGAATCGGGATAATCACCAATCCAATGTTTTTCGAGTAACTATATCACCAACGATTGACTTAATTTCGGAGATTGTACAATATTTTCTCCGAAATTTGTTTATTGCTTTCTAGAAATGAAGTTCGACACCCATTTATCTATTAACTACTCACTTACATACAATTTTTATTTTCTGAAGTATACATAAAATGCCGGGCGCGCCAAGTGGACTTTTTTCTGAAAATGGAATTGGCAATTGGCGACGCTAGTTACCGTTGGTGGCGCTAGTTTTTTCAAGATGGCCAGTTTAGCAATCACAGATATATTAAAGTCTGCTCACACATGGACATATGAGCGTATGTATCATTTATGTGTTTCAGACTCATTGATCAGACTTGAGCCGACAATTTGTAGAGGGCGTTTTGTTATTTAGCGTTTAGAATGGCGATTTGCTATTCATAAATGTTCCTGGATTCATTCACTTGAAATATCAGGTTCCTCTAACCAATATGAATTGTGAACGATGTGCTTGGCGTATTTTTTATTTCAAGTTTTTTTTTGTAAACAAAAGTAACCATATTTTTTTTGGAAAATAGGATCAGCCAATAAAACGTCAACTTGGCGAAATTTTTTCACAAAAGTTTTTTTGTGATTTTTTTATAGGATTTCACTCATTTTTGCAAAGCATAACAATCACTTGCAAAATAATATGTTTAAATAAAACAATTATCCATTAATAGAGTTTCTCCTCAATTTTTTAGTTCTCTATATTTTATTTGGAATTACATCGGAATAAAATCATCTATAATAGTCTTTAAATGGTTGAATCGCATAAAAAAATTTTAGGGAGAGTCATGACTGCTCAGATTAGTTTCCCCCAGAGGTAGTCACGTATCAACCCGTCGTGAAGGGTCTGAGTCAAATTTTAGACACATACACCAACTTTCATCGATGGCTTCAACATATGTATTTCTTAATGACTTAAGGACTGGACCCGACTTTCTTCAAGTAGAATTTTGTATATATCCCTAAGATAGGTTCACCACATTCCGCAACTCAAAATCATATATTTTAAATTTACCACATCTATTACACATGGCATTCTTGTGAAGAAAAAAATTACGTTCCTGCAGTTTGACCCAAATTAATTTTTTTTCGAATTTTCATTCTTTTTTTCCAAAAATAATATATATACATCTTTTGCGTTCCGTGGCCATCGAACTTTTGAAATAACTGCATCATCAATGTATATCCAATCATTTTTGTTATCTCTTAATAAGCAAGCATAGTGATCGCAATGAGTAGCACAATGCAGTATAGCACTATTAACATAATATTGATTACTCGAAACAGAAACACAAGTTGTCGGCACTGCCTTCAGTTTCCAATTCTGCATTTTCTGCTTAATATTTTTCTTATTTACATTAAATATATTCAATTGTATAATAAGTACGTCAGATGTTGAATTTATTCTCGTCTTTCGAGTAAAGTTGACATAATCGGCGCAATGATCACAAAATTGAATGGTGTCTTTCCATTTGTCGAAAGTTAGTTTCACTAAATCGTTCAAATCAACAGTATTTTCCAAATCGCTCAGCGAGAGTGTAATGAAGAAACTAACTTCATTCGAAGTTTTTATATAGTTGCATGACTTACAATGATCTAGATGAGTGAATTCTATTTGAGTTGGTTTTTGCATCTCATCTATTTTCTTAATAACCGTTTCGAGAAACAATACAGGGTTTTGCTCGGTATCACAACAGAATTGATTGCCAATTGATTGTATCAACTTTGTTGCATCCAGAACTTGTAAACCACTATTGTACTCTTGTAAAAATGTTTGCATTCCTAAAAATCCATCGTTCTTTATTCGTGAAAGTCCACAGCGCATCACAGAAGAATGGAAGATGCATTGAATTACTGTATTGGCAAAACTGGAAGCTCCATTGGCATTGCTTAAACCGATAACAGACGATTTGATAGTGATTTTCTTATTTTCTATTTCTATATCATCGATTACTCCTGTTTCAAATGCCCATTGAAAATCCCACACTTTCGGAAAGTATTTAACAGATACCGATATTTGTGGTAAGTCAGGTCTATATTCTTTCCTTAGTCTATTATACTCTTGTATTGCTATACACGAAGCTTTAATGGAGAATGGATCAAAATTTATTAAATGAACACCTTCCAGTGTTGTGACCCTGGATAAAGCAACATAGCTTTGTCCAGCGGAGAATACCGTGTTGCCAATATCCATAACAGCATTTTGTAAACTTAAACCTTGACTTTTGTGTATTGTAATACCATAACTCAGGCTAATTGGGAATTGATTTCTTGTTATGTATACACCATCCATAATTTCAAATTTGACCTCCATCCTTTCTATGTCATAGGTTTGTCCCGATTCTAATTTTACGGTTACTGCTTTTGGATATTCTTTTCCTTTCATTATTGATTTTGAAATTGATTGTACAACCACAATAGTCCCATTGACTAAACCGATGGTGACATCAATGTTTCGTCTAATCATAACTTTTGCGCCTATTTTAATAGTTATGCATTTCGCTAGTCCTGCAGATGAACGATCATCTTGCTCAGCTTTCTCGAGAATCTTCACAGCCTTATTACGCAAACGCGCATTGCGACAATCAACTGAATCTTCAGCAGTCAATATTATTTCATCTGACCCAAGTTCTTGCAGCATTATAGTATTCAAACAATCACACTGCTTGCGTGTAGCAAACAAACATACTGTATCGACGGGTAATGATTTGATGTATTCTGCTAAAAAACGTAGGCGTTCTGCAAGATTTGATGATTGAATATTGTGTTTACGTGACTGTAATAATTTGATATCTTCTCCAGATATATCACCAACTCTCAGGCGGGAAAGTAATTCTCCATAAACACGGTCTTTTTTCTGACGCATGTTAATAGTCAGTTCGTCATAACTGAATAAATCCAACCAGAGATTCACACTTATCATTGATCCTAATCTCTTTTCAATTTCTTTTGATGATAGCTGTATATACGTCGGATCTTGTAAAACTGGTGGAAGTTGTAATAAATCACCAAACACAAGTATATGTTTTTTGCCAAACCATCCATCGGTTTCGTCAAATGTGCTGAAGATTTCCATCAATCGTTGGTTAATATACATAAATGTGATATTAGACACCATTGATATTTCATCAATGATAATCAACTCAACATCACGCATTTCTTCACGCATGAGTTTCAGAACGTTATCTGACAACTGTTTGTATTTAGGTGTATCACCATGCTCTATTGGAAGTTGAAAGTACCTATGAATAGTCAAACCATTGATATTAAAAGCTGCGATACCTGTGGGCGCGGTAACTGCTGTCTTGCCATTCATTTCTTGATTAATCCAGGTACGAATGACATCGATAAGGAAACTTTTACCCGTTCCACCTTCACCACTTACATATAAACGTAGTGTTTCATTTTTTGACGAAAGAGTTTGTGTTACTTTTTCAAATATTCTATGCTGGTCTACGTTCATTTGTAATATCATGGTAGGCAAATCTGTGTTTTTCGCTACTCGATTAGCAATATCTTGAAATTCTTGCATAGCAGCTTTCGCCTCTTTGGGTTCACACCCCATCTGAGCAATGGGCAACTGACTATCAGCTTCATCATTTTCTTTGTTTAATTCTTCCTTGACTTTTTCAGAAATGAAATCCAAACCTCGTTGATAATCATCGAGATGATGATGGTATTCACAAGCTTTAAGAAGTACGTCTTTTTGCTGTTCAAATGCATCTGTGAATGATTCGAAACCTTTCTTCAAGTCATCGGTATCTTTCCATGGTTTGAACAATAACAATAAAGCGTAAAAAAAATTTTCTGGTTGAGTATTTACATTATACCTCCAGTGATTTATCAGGCAATGTTTCGCGCGTTTTTTAAGAAATAACCCGGATTTCAGTGTGTAATATTCAACTTCTGTTTTTGGTTCACTTCTAGTAACTTCATACCACTTGCAAAAATCATACAGACACACAGACTCCAATTCTTCAGGTCGTTTAGGGTAATGATCATCCACGACAGATGGACAAAATATATCTGTTGAATTTCCGTTCAGGTTCTTTATTTCGGTATAGTTCTTGACTTTCCGACTTCGAAACATTCTCACGTCAAGCCATTTTATAGTTGTATCAGGATCGGTTCCATACAGTGAAATCCCTAGTAATGTATCTGCAGCCTCAAGCGCTCCGAGCTCACGATTTTGGAGACCTCGCATTCCCAGATTCCATAATTTTTGCCTAACCGTTTTTGTAGATACAGCGTCTTGTATGACAGTTGATGTCTTCGATGTTTCATACTTTGTCGCATATTTTGTGCAGTACTGTGTTAGTAACGATGAGGATTCTCCTATAAATTGGATATCCATATTGCCTTCCCATGCCGTTAAAATGGTTGGATTATAATCATTAATATCAACTTCTGACTCAGTACGCGAGAGATCATAAAACCGCGATTTGGCTTTTAGTTTTTTTCGGCCAGCTATTGATACAGCTGGATCACGTAATACAAAGTGGTCAGTTACGGGTCGTGGAAATCCGAATCGACATTTTGTTGCCACTTTTCCAGAGGCTAGTTTTTTGGACCGTAAGCAATAACTATTATGTTTATGTTTTTGATGTGTTGTAACACGCCTGTATAAAATCGGAGAAATATTCGCATTTGGTTGCTGGCAGGTAGCATATTTCATTATGAATTCAGCGACTTCTTCATTAGATTTTACTCCCACAATGGGTGCATTTTTAATCCAAATCACTAAGTGAAAATGTTGTACGCCGCGCCCTTGATATTCTCGTCGCCAGAAATAGTGCTCAATTTCACCAATGGGATGGTCGCTTGACGTTAGAAAATCGAGCATGGCGTGGAATTTATTATCGATAAATCGAGAAACAGAGACAGGATCAGCGGCGATAACTTCACCATCGGACAGTTTATCTAATCGTGGAGAATTTATTTTACGGACATATAGAATTAGATCTGACCAGAGCCATTCACAAAGGACTTAATGTGAGAAACCATGTAGCTGGTCCATAATGCCTGGCCATACAACTCAAATTGTTACGTGGTTTCCTCCAAAACTGCTCTGAGTTGCGAAGTCGTTCAAATACTGTATTCATATTCGTTTCAAGATCTCCTGTGCGTATTTGATCCAAATAACTATGTGCCGTATATTTTTGTCGTGGATTTGTTACATGGAGAGTATGATAGATGCCACTATTGATTTGACGAATATTAGCATTATTCAATAGATAGAATAGATACTGTTGATTTAGTCGGAATCGTGGGTCTTTTGAACATAATCTTAACTTGATATATTCCGCATCCACTAATGTTTCATTTCTCATTTCTCCCTGACCATTAATGCCATGTGGATATAGATCCGGGAAACACAATAAATCCAAGTTTTCAGCATTATAATTTAGTGGTCTCTCATTTACTTTTTTCATCTGATATAAATTACAAGATGTATCATTAACTCTTTTATCATGCATCGGATAAAATGTATACTGCTCTATATGATCGGTATTATTTTTAATTTGTGTAAGCATTGGTGATGGTTTCACAGGATCCTCTTTAGATTCTTCATCTTCATTTTTGTCACTAATTTTAGCATTGCTTGATTTTGATTGGCGTTGAAAAGATTTTTTCCCTTCAGATTCATTATCACTATGACAGTCAACATTCATTTCATCATCATCTTCTGCTTCACTTTGGTCAGATTCGATTTGAAATTCGACGTCATTTTTTGTTAACCATTTCATCAGATTTTGAGCTGATTCCGGCAGATGGATTTCACGGTATAATGGATTTCTACTTTGTAACCATTTCAATGCTTTGAATACTTTATCGAGACTCACCAATTTTTGCCAAACGGTATGTGTTTTTGTAGGAATTCCACGAATTACTATATATAATTCATGATTTTCGTTTATAGGATCAGTAGTTGATGCTATTTTTTCGAGAGTTTGTTCCAAAGGAAGTGGTAAATGGAAACATTGACCTACCAATTTTTGGATTTTGTTGGTGACTGGTACATTTTTTTTCATGACTGTGCCCGCCAGTTGCACTACTTGAAATACTTTCGCTCGTTGAATGATGATTTTCTCGTATGTATTCAAATTACTTATTTCATTCGGGACATCCTCGACAGCGAGGTTATTTAATATACAAGTTGCAGGTAGTCGATTTAATCGAAATTTGTTCAGACAATAATCACATATGTATTCACTCGCGTATACATTGTTTTCATCGATAAATCTCAGTAAATAATCCCAGTGATAATTTGCTATTTCTTTACGTAAGTTTTCTATGACTCTAACAGACCGCCTACATAGCAGCTTCTGACATGAAATACATGGGAATTCAGGGACATCCATGGACCGTTTGTTATGGGCTATAAAAGCCCTCTTATAATCTACTTGAATTTGATCTTCATTTAGAGGGTTGGTTCCAACAGTAGAGGATGGAAATGATTGTCCAGTCTGTTTCATATCATCTGACATTTTCCTCAAACTGTCCAAATTAGAAGTTTCGAAAGCGCAATCTATACGACCAATTTCACCAAAAAGCTGTTGTATTTTATAAAGAAGCCTTATTATATTTCTTACGGCGGGATAATGAGGTGCTAACATCTTTGCTGCAAAAAAATCAGACTTACACGAACACTGGTGTATGTAACAGTGAGCGGGATGGCCTAACTTATCCTCAGAATGGTGGAAAAAACTGCTTTCAAGGAACTTTGGGAAACTACTTAAGGTCTGACCTGCCAAATGTTGCAAAAAAATTTCGTAGTTTTGTAGTATATTTTCATTTTTTATGGGTTGACAATAAGAATCGCAATGCCACATTGCCGCAATTCTCTTGTGCACACTAAGAGGCAAAATATTCGTAGCTTGCCCTTTTGCATTCATAGTGATAATACGATGTTTTAAATCAGTAGAACAGTACATCATTTCATAGAAGTATGCTTCCGTAGAAGATGTATGTCTAGACTTCCCACATAAGTCAAATAAGCGATCATTTTGTTCCTTAGCCTTTGAACTTGTTAAATAGTGATCTGCAGTACGTTTCACACTTGATGACAATCCATTAAGTTTTCTCACAACTTGTTTCCTTTTCTCTAAACACCATTTCACAATTTTTCCTGCTTCTACTCTGCTGTCTACGGGAATTTTATTATCAGTTGTGCTAATTATGTATGTCAGCTTTTCGATGCATTTTTCAGCAGACTGTTTGAGTTTGACAGTTTCTACTTTTGACTCATTCTGATCTTTCACTTTTGTACTCTTCTTTTTAAGAGAGATTTTTCTAGATTTCAGCAGTTGTTTCTTCCGAGGAATAATGTCTTTTTTATGAATGACTTTCCGCTTCACATTTATCGACGAAGTTATTTTACTGACGTTATTATCGGTATCCTTCAGAATAACTTTATCGTGAATCTTGACACCGATAGGGGGACCAAGTTCAGATTTGATTATTTGCTCGTGGATTTCTGAATTTATCTGTTGGCAACTGCCTTCAGAATCATCATTTAATTCCATTTTCGATGTTTGTGTGTGCTCATCGGTAAAATCACGAAGACGTTTCCTTGATGTTTCTTTGGAATTCTTGATATCATATTGGACACTAGATATGAGAGATTCTCCTCTGCGATGACAAGTAATATTGGCTTTTAACTGGAAGATACGTTGCCTATATGCAATACGTTCTTTCCGTTGAATTTCATGCAGAGAAATATCTTTGGAGTTGTTGTAATTAGAAGTACTAAGAAAACGAGTAATTTCTTTTGACTCAAACATCGTAACAAGATGTTCCCGCATCTGGGGAATATCATACTTAATTAGTTGTGGTTTCTCACGGAAGAGTAAGGATACGGCGAAAGCAATCGCAAATACACCGCAATCGGTGCCATTTGTTTGTTGTTGTACCGTTCTAAAATAAACCGTTCTATCAGTTACTTCATAGAATGGATATAAATTTTGCAAGAAACTTTTATGATCTTTATGAAGCAACTGTGTATTTAAAGAATCATAGATATTAATGTGATTGCCGTCATAAAAACTACAAATCCAGTGGCCAGAATCTGCATTACCGCTATTGCTGTATAATATTTGAATATGTTTTTGGCCTACTGGTATTGGCTGAATTCGTTCAGGCCGTTGTAAATATATGGTATCCTGATGACGATAGTCCGAATGATTCGCTAGAATTTGACCGAAAAAAGTTATATGCTGATCCTGCAACTGTTGATTTTTCCGGATTATGTTCAATGACTCATCCGATAACGATTCATAATAAATTCGTGAATTCTTTCTCCGTTTTGTTCGATTTCCAGTGTATCTGTCTGACGATAATTTATCAATGTTACGTTTCATTGTACTATCAGCAGGTCTCTCATCATTTATTATATGACATGTCTTATTGCTCTCCGTTTTCTTACACTTAGTTATTTTAACATACTTCATAGGTCGATGACCATTTGGTGTTCCGATCACCTTTTCTTTGTATTGAAACGGACGTCCAATATCTTCACTCCGTGAATCAAGTGACAGTGGATCAAAATCTAATTTAAACTTCTTACACGACAACGGTCTTACATTAATAACAGGAAACCGAGATATTCTGCTCTGCTGAAATATCTGTAACAAATGTTGACGCATTTCTGCTGTGTTATACGTAATTTGTTCCGGATCGTCCCCAAAGGCTATCGAAACTGCAAACGCTATTGCGAAGACTCCACAATCGAACGCGTTCGTTTGATTTTGTACTTTACAAAAGTGAACATGATCATCATCAACTGAAAGAAAAGGATACAATATTTGCAAACATTTCTTTTGGTGGTCATTGAGAAATCTGAAATTGGAGGAGTCATAAACATAAATAACTTTGGAATGGTACCAAGTACAAATCCAGTGACCACCTAGCATGTTCCAAGCATTTTTGCTGGTGAATTCCCCGCTAAAACTGTGGATTAAATGGATGTGACTTCGATTTGAATCAATAGGATTCATGGGATAAGGCATCTGAAATTTCCAAGATTCCCTGAATTCATAACCAAATTGATTGTGCAATAAAGATGCAAAATAATCAATTTCGTCATCAGAAAGCCACCCTTCAGTGCCTTCTGCTAAGACGATTTCTGGATTAAAGGAAGGCATCATAACAATATAGCAGAAATAGAAGTTTTATGTCAATTTTATTAAATGATTTTTAGATTGCTACAAACGTAGAAGCTCCACTTATGACTAGAATATAGATGGACTGCTCTATGAAAAAGAACTAGTCTGTTTAACAAATTCTAATTCTAATGTAATGCAACAATAAAATTATTGCACACAGCTCAAAATAGCTGCTTAATAATGTAGCATAGCACTACATACAGCTCGAGAAAGCAGATGATTATTAATTAATTTTACTGATAGTTACTAATTAATGAAGCAATTGCATATACTTCAAAGTAACTGATCAGTGCAAATGTAGTGATAGCACTACACACAGCTACAAATCGCTGAATTTATAAATAAAAGTAATGGAATAATTCCACACAGCTTAAAGAGCCGATACAATTAATGCAATAATAAATATGCACACAGCTTATTGCAAGCTGGATGAATAAAATAAGTTACTTAACCTAAAAATTAAAACAATTCTAACCTAATAAAACTACCGGACAAAAAATTCACGTATTGAATTAATAAAATGATCTGATTAATAAACACTATTAAACTATTAAACGTATTGGAAAGTTAACAAATTAAACGAAATATCACAAATGAAAAAGAACGAAACACGAAAGCTCTCAACCGCGACTAAATTATTCTAATGTTTTTTGGGGTTAAGGCCCGGTTGGAGGGATTTTTTTCCGACAAGTCCCTAGGAAATTCCCTAGGAAACTGATAAAAATTGACCATTTCCACTTTCCCAAATTACGACCGGGTTATTGGACGAAAAAATCCAATTTTGGTCACAAAAATTGAACGTTTATTTCCCATGAATCGGAAATTAGGTCTGGAAGGAGGAAAATGAATGGAAGTATTTTTTTTCGTCATTGGAAAATCACACAAAAAAAACACCATTCTCGCCCCCTGTCCAAATTAGCACACCGTGGCACCCGGCCAATATGGCGTGGCTAACTGTCACTTGAAAAAACACTCATTATAATTATTTCAGACACTGGACACTTTTCACACCTAATTTCCGATTCATGGGAAATAAACGTTCAATTTTTGTGACCAAAATTGGATTTTTTCGTCCAATAACCCGGTCGTAATTTGGGAAAGTGGAAATGGTCAATTTTTATCAGTTTCCTAGGGAATTTCCTAGGGACTTGTCGGAAAAAAATCCCTCCAACCGGGCCTTAAGTCAAAACGAGAGGAAAATCACTGCATGTACACACTAACACAACACACACACTAAGTGTGATACACTTTAAACAATAACAGACACTCTTGTAATCTAATTAAACTAAAATATTTGACACTGCAACAAGATTAACCGCTTATTTTGTTTATTGATTGGCAATGGAAAATCATTTGCCTGATACGACATTGCCATAAATAATCGATGAAGTACATGCTGCCATCTATTGGTCCGTTTAATCGAAATGGAAGACAGATGGCGCTAGTTTCGAGGTGGCGAAATTGGCGGGATTTTCAAATATTTTTCGGATAATTAGTTTTATTATTCTTTTCGCGCGAATGTGAGTTAAGGAATCAAGAAATTACGAACCATTGTTTAGGGTAATATATATTTATCTTATTCATTTGTTGTGTGTGTGTCTCTGTGTTGTGTGTAGAATTATTTCAATCAATCAATTTTTTATAAATGTCTATAATTTTTTACAGCAGTAGTTTTAGTCATTTTTTTCAACGATATTTTATTATAATAATATTTTCTATTTTTATGTTTATTTTTAGGTAATTTAGTGTGTGTTTGTATTTGTGTGTATAAAAGTACGTTTTTGTTCATGTTTTTACAACATTTTTGTACATTAGTATTTTAACATTCATTTTTTGTTTTTTTTTTTGTTATTTTTAACATTATTATAAGTTTTTAACATTTTTTTATATAATAACTAACTAAATTTAAAGTATTTAAGTTTTTCAAGTACGCAAAAAAATCCATTCGCTCAACCATTTAATTTATAATACTGGTGAGGCGCCTTAATATATAGTATGAAAACCTGAAAGAGAGAAATAAAGTTAAAAATATTGATTATTAATTAAATTTCAAGGAAATAGGGATATTTAGACTTACTTGGATTTAGGAAAATATGAAAAATATGCTATGATATCAGAGAGGGTAGGAACTAATAAAAGCAAGACTCAGTATTTTATCCACAATTGAAATAAAACACTGAGCCTTTGCCAAACATGCCTTGACCTGCTCCAGGAGGAGGTGGAGGACCTCGACGATCATTCCTGGATTGAAAATATTGTGATTTCCAATAGCTGAAGGAGAAAGGTTATTACAATTAACAAGCAGGCAACAGATATTATATAAATGATGTAGCCGGGAAAGATGAATGTGTGTGCCTGTGTGTGTGTGTAAACACCACTTACGCCGCATCCCGCTTCTCCTTTTTTTTTCCTCCTCGATTCTTCCTCTCTGGTCCCCTGCTTCCTCGCCCTGCCCCTTGTCCTCTTACTCGACCTGCTCCTTGTTCTCTTCCTCGTCCTGCCCATTGCTCTTTTTCTCGTCCTGCCACATGCTGTCTTCCTCGTCCTGCCTCTTCCACTCTTCCTCGTCCGATCTCTTGTTGTTCTGCTCCTCGTCCTTCCTCTTTATCGGCTTCTTCAGCCTGCCTTTGCAGAACATCCAGTTGTTGCTGCAAATTCTCCATCAGCCGATGGATATGCTCCGAACGACGGTAGCCGTGGGGAATTTGCAGCAGACTGCTATGGACCTGGGCTGATGGCACTTGTGCTGGTGGCACTTGTGCTGGTGGCACTTGTGCTGGTGGCACTTGTGCTAGTGGCACTTGTGCTAGTGGCACTTCTGCTAGTGGCACTTCTGCTGGTGGCATCTGGGCTGGAAGCACTTGGACTGGTGCCACTTCGGCTGGTGCCATTTGTGCTGGAGGTAGTGAGCCAGAGAGCGAGGCATTCTCACGGCTTTCCCTTTCGCTCTGAAAAACAAAAAAATTATTACGAAATCCACCATTTTCTATTTTGTTTAAGCATTTTCATGCAAACAAGTATGCAAATGAGTGAAAAAAAAAACAAAATAAACCAAAATAAGCAGCAAAATCACTGAAACATGGAAGGGAAAATCATTCAGAAATAATTTTATCTAATCATTTAATTTAAATAATTAAAAATGATTAGACAAAATCATTAAAATGTGATGTTTTTCCCTACCATTTATTTTCACTGATTTTATCAAATCATTCAAATAATAAAAATCAGAAATAATTTTATCTGATCATTTAAATAATTAAAAATGATTAGACAAAATCATTAAAATGTGATGTTTTTCTCTACCATTTATTTTCACTGATTTTATCGAATCATTCAAATAATAAAAATGATTAGACAAAGTCGCTGAAATTTTCATGTTCTTCCCTTTCATTCCTTTTCACTGATTTGTTTACAAATTAATAATTTTTTTATTTGCTATTTTTGTTGCATCATTTTTTTCAATTATATTTTTATACAGAAAAGCATGTAAATTATTTTTAAAAATGTTAAAAAGCCAAGATTAATTTTTTTAATGATTTTAACTAATCATTTCCACAATAACAACATTATGCAAACGTTATGCAAACGACTGACAAAGTATCAACACCTGTATAGGTTAGGTTTTCTGTCAGCCGGCTTCATTGTTATTGTATTGGTGAATGGTCTGACAAAATCATTAAAATTAATAACAAATTAAGGATGCAATCAATAAACAATAATAAAACCACGTATACATACCATTTTTGCAATTATTTTTCACTATTCCGTGGCCTCTGACATTAACTGCACGGATGGCAAGCGAGAAATAGGAGATTGCGCGGGAAGCTAGTAATAATGCTGCCAGCGCTACCGGTAACAGCGGTAAAAGGGAAAGACCGCAGTTACTAGATAACCGAGGTTGGGACAGTAGTCGGTCGCTGGGCGCGCGATGTGAATCGGCCTTTTTCCCCATTATACGTCGATTGTGAGTGGTCCCGCCATTTTTCCCCTAGAATGAGCCCAGCGACTGAATTTATTATCGGAACATGTACTGTGCCAACCTGGTTATCTACTAACATCTAGTAACATTGGGGAGGAAGCGTAAATTGCATATACATTATTATCTAGTAACATCTAGTAACATTGGGGAGGAAGAGTAAATTGCATATACATTATAAGTGTTGCCAACTTGGACGTACAAGTCTAACGCTGAGAAAATAATATCGCGAAAATATTACATTATGATGGTTGCTATGGGCGGATATTTTTATTTATTATTGTTTATCAAGAAATAAAAATATCATTAGAAAGCTCATAGTCAACTTATATAATGTAACTAAGGACGGATTTCGCGAGAAATTTTCGTAAAACGAGAAAAAAAATGAAAACCATTCGGAGAGTAGTTGTGTCGTGTATATTATACGCGACAGCATCGGCCTATGACGTCACACGGGTCTAAAACGTCAACTTGGCCGATACGCTCTCGCGTATCTTGATCTACTCCCTATTTTTATTAAATTTTTTTCCCACCTCCAACGGTGAGAATAATAAAAAAAAAGAAAACGAATTATTTTGGGGGGGGGGGGGACAAAAAATAGCCGATATACAGCGCCTGCCCCACGTTGGGCGCCAATTTGTGACCTTTTCCCTAATTTATTAATGATTTAAATTAGAGGGCGGGTCAATTATTAAATAAAACGGGGCAGAGGCTGTTATCTTAAATACATTTATTTGAAATATTAATTAATTGAATTACAATGTTGGGAGTCAAAGTATAATTAATGAAAAATATAATATTAATGACGCGATCATACAATAGTTTGTTCAATAGTACAATATTTATAAAAATGCCTGTTTCTTGGAATATCTCAGGGGTGGGGGGCAGGCAGGTCGCTTGTCGGACCACTTTTGAATTTATATAATGAAAAAGGGGGTGGCTCTACTTTGAAACAAAAGGGGAAGAATTGAGGGATCCAATATAAATTAAACAATAATAATAATACGAATAATACAATGATGAGATTATTTATAACTAGAAGAGAACAAAGTTAATTGTCACCGTTGGAGGGGTTCCGGGAAACGCAATTGGGGGAGATGATGCCGCTGGGTTATGAGGGGAAAAGAAAGGGTACTCACTCGGGTGATGCCAATTCTCCTTATTTCTGGGGGTTCTGTCCTCCTTATTTGGGGTCCTCCGGGTCTTTAGCCTCTTCCTGGGTGAATCCTGGTCCAGTAGGAGCCTCTCTTCCAACTCTGAAGTCCTGGGCCAGTTCACTAATTCTCCGCGATTCATAATATTAGATAACGGGGCGCACTGTATCACTTGATTGACAGCCGAACGACGAGTGACGAGTTATTGTCCACTTGAGGAACTCCCCGAAGTATTCGGGGGTCCTCGGCCCAATTTCGTCCGTTTCCGGGGTGAGTTCTTCGCCTTCCCCTGATCCACCGATCGATGCTTGTGGGCATCTTCGGTGGCTGAGGGGTGGCGGGGTGGCGCACTACGCAACGTGCGTGTGCGCCCATTGTCCTGTAGCGCGCGGTGAACAGTGGACTGCGGCGGAGGGGGACACGCTACGTCATCATCCTCTTACGTTGGTGGCTGAGCGGGGCGAGTAGGGGACCGCGGGAAGGAGGGGGACGGCCTACGTCATCCCATCCTTCAGTGGTGCTTCTTGCTGGTGTTTCTCGCGCTGTCCGAGCGCGGCGAGTAGGGGATTGGGGGAAGGGGAAGGAACTAAGGAAAGGGGCTCTCCAACGGTGTGTATGAATATTTAGTAAGAAATAGCGGGCGTGCGGAGGGCAAAAATCAACATAACCTCTAGGGTTATGTTGCCTCGTCACAACGTATAAAAACAAATTTTTTTTAATCGTAATTTTGTTTGTAACGATACTTCATTCTTTTCATGCGTAATTTTCCTGTTCTAATTTTTTTCTACTCGAAGAGAATCAGTTGTTAATATTAGATTTTAATAAATTGGAAGCCAGGTTAAATAACAAAAATGCACGATGTAAGTAAGAGCAGTTTTTATTTCTTGAGGAATATATGTTCACACTTCGAGAGCAGTCGACGAACTAACAAACGAATTGGAAAATCTCAAAAACCAAAGCATCGTCATCATGGTTTCTTTCTTCCAATGAACAATGATTTCTTTCTTTTATTCTATAAACATAAACTGGAGGTTTCGGCGCAAGACCACGCAGACGGTCTTTCCAGGAAACAATGACCTCACAGTACTCGTGTAAACTTATATATGCCTCTAATATAATCATATTGTGTTTGCTCTTTTCAATACTCCCACTCAAAAATAATATCGATTGAAAATAAAAGTGGAGTATATAATTTGTCATATTTGGGGAAATAACATAAATGGTCCAACATTTGTTGCTAGGGTTGGGGAAAACCCCATATTAAAAACCCAACCAAACCATAGAGTTGAATAAACAAAAATACATAGCTCATAAGGTTTTACCTTCTAACATTTGTCTAATTAATATATATATATAACGAGTATTAATTCTTAATCTCCTATAATGTTCTATGGATTAGAACTCTTCCAAGCCAATGTCCTTCCGAATCTTCAGAAATTGGGTAGCAGGTAGTGACTTGGTAAAGACATCTGCTAATTGGTGACCTGTAGGAATGTATTTAAGGATTACTTCTTTTTGTTCAATTTTTTCTCTTGAAAAATGATATTTGATATCGATATGTTTTGATCGTTTATGGTCTGTTGGGTTATTAGCAATCGCGATGCACCCATTATTATCCTCGAAAATTACTATGGGTTTTGATAATTCCATTTTGATACTGATTAATAGGTGTTTAAGCCAACAGGCTTCTTTAATCCCTTCAAATAGAGCCATATACTCTGCTTCCGTTGAAGACGTTGCCACTGAGTTCTGTCTCTTTGTATTCCAACAGATTGGATTCACCTCAAATAATTTGAATAAAAAACCAGTAGTGCTTCTACGATCAATTTCATTTCCAGCCCAATCAGAGTCTACATAACCGATCAACATATCTTTATAATCATTTTTTCTGAAAATTAATTTGATATTTAATGAGCCTTTTATATATCGCAGGACTCTTTTTAAGCATTGCCAGAGCTCTCGATTAATTTTAACCTGATACCTGCTTAGTAGGTTGAGAGCTGCACACAGATCAGGGCGTGTACATAACATTGCATACATTAAACAACCAATTAAATTTTTACATGGGGCTTCATTATGCTCATCAGAATTTAGAGCTGTATAATTTAATTTTGGAGGTAAAGGGGTACTAACAGCTTTGCAATCGCCCATGTTAAATTTCTTCAATACATTTAGTAAATATTTATTTTGATCAAGCGTAATTATACCCTCTTTTCTTTCTATGTTAATACCCAAGAAAAAATTTGCTTCATGCATGTCTATCATTGAAAATTGTTTCATCAAATATTGTTTAAAACTATTCATAGTATTTTGTTCACTTGTCGCAATTAGAAGATCATCAACATATAGAATTACATAAATATTTTTCGTGATGTGACCTCGATCTAGAAAATATAAGCAACGGTCAACTGAGGAATTTTTGAAGCCATGTTCTTTGATCACCTGATCGAAATGTTGAAACCAGCACCGGGCTGCTTGTTTCAAACCGTATAATGCTTTATTTAATTTACATACATGGTTCTCTTTTGCCTTTATTCCTTCTGGGACACGCATGTAAATTTCCTCTTCCAAGATACCATTGAGGAAAGCTGTTTTTACATCCATTTGATGGATCAATAAATCAAATTGATTAGCAATAGCCAAAATTAATCTAAAAGTACTAATTCGTGCGACTGGTGCAAAGGTTTCATCGTAGTCTAATAAGTACTCTTGGCTAAACCCCCTCGCGACTAATCTAGCTTTATATTTTGTTTTGTTTCCACTAGCATCGTTTTTAATGGTAAAAATCCATTTATAATCTACGATGTTTTTGTTATTTGGGCAAGGTATTATTTCCCACGTATTATTTTGCAAAAGTGAATCAATTTCATCTTTTATAGCTCTTTCCCATTCAGATCGATCATCACGAGTTTTAATTTCTTGATATGAGCTCGGAATATCAGAAATGACCGATTGTGCGCTTGTGTAATAACAATGTTCCTCCTCATAAGAAATTAGAGGCATATTTTTAATACGTGCACTTCGTCGTGGCTCGATCACGTTTTCATCGGTTTGAGTGTTTACGCCTGTGGTAGGACTTTTATCAACTTTATCTGTTTCAGTCACAAATTTGTTGATTTTATTGATTTCCTCTGTTTCATTTACAGATTTATCAATTTCATTGATTTGATCTGTTTTATTTTCAGACTTGTTGATTTCATCAACTTCTGTCTGGGTTACAGATTTATCAATTTCACTCTTATTATATTTACCGATTTCAGAAATATTTTCAGTTCTCTGTCTTTTTGTTCTTGGATTTTGATATTCAATTTCATTGTCACATGCAAGGGGTCGTGAAAGTTTGAAATTACCTTCATCAAAAATAACGTCTCGCGCTACAATAAATTTATTTGTTTCAACGTTTAATATTTTGTACCCATTTTGTTGGTACCCCATGAGTATACCCTTGAATGACTTTTTATCGAATTTATTTTTTCTAGTTTTGTCATGAACATACACAGTTGATCCGAAAATTCTAAGATACTCTATTTTAGGCCTTTTATTATGCCATAACTGATAAGGTGTTTTAGAATTTGAAATGGCTTTTGTAGGCGTTATGTTGAGTAAAAATGTTGCTGTTAGAATCGCTTCACCCCAAAATTCTTTACCTAGGTCGGCACCATGTATCATTGCACGTGCTTTTTCAACCAATGAACGATTCATTCGTTCAGCAATAGAATTCTGTTGAGATGTATACGGAACTGTGAGGTGATACTGAATTCCCTTTTTCACGCAAAACTCTTTGAAATCGTTAGACAGATATTCTCTCCCGTTATCACAGTAAAGATGAGCTATTTTCGAATTAAAATGAGTTTCACTTTTAGTTACGAACTCTTGAAATACTTTAAACACACCGGATTTGTTATGTAATAAATATACAACCGTGTAATGAGTGAACTCATCAATAAAAGTAACAAAATAATTTTTGTCATCGATTGTTGTGGGTGTAATTGGTCCACACACATCCGAGTGAATAATGAATAGAGGCCTTGTAACATGAGTTCTATCCCGGGTCTTTGAAAAAGGGAGACATGCTTGTTTTCCGTATATACAAGCTTCACAAATTTCATCTGTGGGGTTTATTGACCCTAACCGTTTACTATCTAAGAGCAAGTCATTTCTTTTTATTTCTAGAAATTTTGACTTTGAAATGTGGCCTAAACGTTCATGCCATAATTTATATGGGTTTGAGGATGTGTTTTTATCAATATTAGCCTGATTGCACATCCTTTTAGATATTACAAATTCGATACAAGTTAAATTGTGCAGTAACTTACCAGTTGCAATGACCTTATCACCTTTTTCGATCGTTACCTTCCCATTTTCACTGAATATGACTTTCATACCCGCTGATTGGATTCGACGGACTGATAACAGGTTGTATGGTATGTCAGGTGAGTAGAGGACATCTTTCAATTGGCCAGCGACCCCTTGATTTGTCACGATGTTGATGACTCCTCTCTTGGTTGCGGTTATCGTGCTGCTGCCTTTCTTTGCCACGGTGATCTTCACTGGAACCTCCAAATCTGCTACAACTGAGAAAACATCGACTTGATTAGTCAGATGATCAGTTGCACCAGAATCCAGAATAAAAGTCAACTTATCCGATTTTTTCGTCTGCTGGTTTGAACCCCGTATTCCGGTCATGAATGCGAAAGAATTATTTCCCTCCTCGACCTGGATGGTTTGAAGTGTTCGTTGACGGTCATTAGATGTTTGTATTTGTCTTTTGTAGAAGAAACAGTCCTTCTTTTCATGATTTTTTCTACCACAGTGTTCACATCTTTTCTTCGTGGGATTATTGTAGTTTCTCGTGAAGTTTTCGTGATTGTAAACTCGGGTGTATTTATTTTGTTGTTTTTGTCTGAAATTTTGTCGATAATTTTTAAATGGTTTTCGCGTTCTACTCTGTTTCTGGGACTTGTTTTGGCTTTGAGTTTCTGCCTGCAGAACTTTTCCACTTGTGTCATTCTGTTCATTTTTTAATCGAACTTCATGGTCCAATAGCCGCTTCTTGATGAATTGCAAATTCATTTTGTCATCGTCAAGTGTCTTGATTGCTGTGACAACAGGCTCGTATGATTTTGGTAAAGTTTCTAGTAATCTGGCCATTTTGCTGGTTTCATTCATTATTGCTCCAGCAGCCAGCATATCCACGATCATTCGATCAAAACGTATTAGGTGTTTTATCAGAGGAATGTCTTCTTTGAATTTCAATCGCAATAGTTCCCATTCAATTGCTAATTGAGTAGCCATGCTCTTCCTCTGGTAAATTTCATCCAGTTTCTCGATGATTTCTCTTGGTGTATAACTTTCTTCGGCAAATCCCATCATGGAATCATCCAAATATTCCATGATTATTCTTTTGACAATTTTCTCCTTTTTATTCCAGCTAGCAGTAGGATTCACAGGGCGTACGTCATCAATGACATTCAAAGCATCCTCTTCATCGATGAGAGTTCGAACACGCCTTTTCCATATACTATAATTGTCTCCATTAAAGGGTTTAATGTTCCTCCTGGTAACCCTTTTGTCATCACCAGAATCATCCATTTTCACCACTTAAATTTGTACACTCACTTCAATAGAATTGTCACCACTTTAATTTCTCACTTTAATTTTCACTTTTATTTTCACAGGAGAGGTTCCGTTATAAATTTAATAAATTGTTTGTAATTAAAAACACAAGTTACTTAAATATGTACCTGGGCCCATAACCTATTAGATTTTAATAAATTGGAAGCCAGGTTAAATAACAAAAATGCACGATGTAAGTAAGAGCAGTTTTTATTTCTTGAGGAATATATGTTCACACTTCGAGAGCAGTCGACGAACTAACAAACGAATTGGAAAATCTCAAAAACCAAAGCATCGTCATCATGGTTTCTTTCTTCCAATGAACAATGATTTCTTTCTTTTATTCTATAAACATAAACTGGAGGTTTCGGCGCAAGACCACGCAGACGGTCTCTCCAAGAAACAATGACCTCACAGTACTCGTGTAAACTTATATATGCCTCTAATATAATCATATTGTTTTTGCTCTTTTCAATAGTTAATATCAAGCTTCCGGGAAATGAATGGTATTTTCATGTATTGTAGCTTCCGGTTTCAACTGTCGATATCTCTATAACCTAGCAAGAACTGCCTGTCTTCTAAACTCCGCCACTGAGTGTTTCTACAATGAGATTGAAAATTTCGTAAATAATTAATAAAATAATTGAGAATCTGTTCATTTTGTTCACCACTCATAAAGGTGATATTCTAACTGGGTTAATAAAATCTTCAGAAACTCACTGCAGGTAGGTCATGAATTTGTAATGGACCCGAGCGGTTGGATTCGAGTTTCGGGATTAACACACGCGGATAGAGGATAGGAAAAGATATCTTCAATTAATGCACTATTTTTATTCTTTCTTTCCCAAGATAATTAACAATAAAGTGTCGCTCTGAGACAGAAGGTATCAGGCGAGTGTAGATACAAAAGAGGTAACTCTTAATGAAAAGAACGTGGATCACTGGCCCTGAGAATACGAGTCCTCGAGTATTTATTGTCTCGTGGATTCGTATTACATCGCACGGTGATGCGCTGGAGGCCAGTCCGAGGCGTAAAGCGTTGACGCTGCGCCCCAGTTATCTACATAAGTTGAATATACGTGGATTTATCCCCATATATTCATTACCTTTTATTTTCCTTTCTTCATATGTTTTGCATTCCGAATAATACGTGCCACTGTCGTTTCCTCGTATTCTCCGGATTACGAAACTGAAATGTTATGGCATTTTGGGGCATAACAAATTTGTTATCATAAATAAATTCATTTGGTAACATGATTGAGTACATTTAACATTTATTTCAATTGTAACATTTTTTCCTTTCGAAAATGAATCCTATTCTTCAAAACACCCGAAGAGTTATTCACCTTATGAACATGACCAATTCTTTGTTTTAGGTTTTGCAGAGAAACATAGATGTTTTCCAGCCGGAGTTGAATCATTGTCGCAATTGATTGTGGGGTGTGTCACCATTAAAACCATCAAAATTGGTACCAGACGATGAGAAACAAATAAAGAGTCGAGTCCAAGTTTTCCACGTAAGTTGTTCGTTTTCCACTTCAGGAAAAATATATGAATGTTCGTTTAAGTGAATCCTTAAATCTTATTGAAAAGAATTCACGTAGCAATCATTCACGAAATGCTATTGGGCAATTCCACGCCAAATCAGCAATCGATGGAAAACTATGTCTCTCATTTCGACCGCGATTTTTTTAATGCTACGTATTCAACGATAAAGCCCCAGTTGAATGGCGGAGGTTGTTGAAGGCATCGATTGCTGTCGACTGCTGATTGGGCGTGAGATGCTCTGTTACATTTTCATGAGCAGAAAACATATCTTCTATGCACGTGCGTTTTTTTTCTTTTCATTTTTTTAAAAACCACGAAACAATTCTTCCATTATGGTTTGAAGATGATGTGTCTAACGTTATTCTTGAACAAAAGTGAACATTCGATATTGTTGGGAATCCGACTAAATCCCAGCCTCCCCTTACCCCGCGCTCTACAACCGATGACCGCTCGACCCCTGGACCACAACGACCCACTGTTGCCAGAGGACACTTTGGCATTTTTGCCTAATTAGGGCGGCACTTTCCGGAGATGTCAACCCCGGAAACACGCCCTTTGACCAATCGGAAGGGGTCACGTGCCATAGATCAGGATTGTTCTCGACCGTGACCTCTCCCAAACTCGCTCTCTTGTCGTTTGGACATTGATGAGATAACACGCGATCAGTGCGCTCTAGTTTTTCTCTATCTCAGATTCTCACCATTAAGTATAATTCTCGGTTGCTCACTATTAGATACATTTGATAACTCAACTGTTAACTTCACTGACCGCTCATCATTAGTGTATTTCGATTAACCTCTACAGATTTTATTATGAAAGTGACTTGATATACTCAAAACGGGTGGGAACTTGTGTCGTGATATTTATGCCGGCCCCCCTCATTCACTCTCTCATCGCCCCTCACTGCCGCCAGCTCTCGTCAGCCACTCCTCTTACCCAAAACAGATCCCTCACCATACAATTTGGACTAAGGACTATTGAGTATATACGGTATATATCTTTCTTTTCGATGCATTGCTCTATAATATAAGTTTTGATTCATGAGTGAGCGAATAGTTTTCCCATCAAATACGTGAATTTCAAATTTATGTAAGTAATTCATTAATTAGTTATTGTATTTACTTATTTTCCAGGTTTTCGATCGATATATCAAAATTTGAGAGAAATTTATCATTTAATTCGCCGAGTTATTTTTTCTTTTGAAAATAAAAATTAGAACTGGAATAAAATGTTCAAAATTTAATATTAAGCCTGTGTAAGGTTACGTATTGAATGCAATGCACAATCAAAGTCAGATGATTTTATAGAATCGATTTAATTTGGATTTTTTCGGGATATTGGGTCTTACATATCTTGTTGCCTCCTGTTTGTAGCGGGATCTGGTTTGGGGAATATCTTTAATGAATGGGCGAGATGAAAGTGGATCCGAGAGGATCATAGGAAGGTTCTACGAATCATTACACGTGTCATTTAGTGAACAAAATCACTTTGATATTTTACTAAACAAATGTCCAATATATGTTACCGAACGCGGGTTAAAAAGAAACTAATTATACGGGGTACAATTCATTTATTAGCGACGGTCAAGTTGATTTTTTGAGCGAAACAATGAGAAAACTATTAGTGCACGTGCACACGAGATTTTCGCGATGTTACCACGAAGAAATCCGGAAGAAGGAAGAGAGCGATTCCGGTATGTGAGGGAGAGGAATTGTCCCAAATTTCAGGTCACATGACCCAAAAAAAACAATCTCTCAGGTGTCACCGCAGGTGATGGGGTCAAGAACCTTGCTGACAAGGTGTATACAGGTCACTGGGTGACCAACGGTAATAACCCAGAGCCAGTATAATTCGGTGAAAAACCGAACATTCTCTGCCACCGTCAGCAACTGCTGAAGTCGATGGGCTGATTTAAAAAAAAAAATCGTTGCACTTCGGGAGTGCAGGCAGAAGTGACAACTTGAACTTATGGTGCGTTGGGCACTTTTTTGGGTGAGCATTTTTAGGTGCGCTCGCGACATGAGAAATTGTACATAAAAAAATCAAGTTTATCAAAGCAATGTGCGCACTTTTTGACTGGACATGAAGTATAATAATATAGAAACTATATTCGAAGGAAGTGGTTTTATTAAAATCAGTAAATATTAGTAAATAGAAATACAAAATTTTTCAATTCTCATCGATAATTTCAACAACTCTTACATCATCATGATCAGCATTTTCATCAAATTCTAAAACTGAAAAAATAGGTTTATGGCAATTAAAGTGTGAAATGAACAATTTTGATTTAAATCTATATATATTTCTGGTGAATATGGCATCACTAGTAGTTTAGTATTTTTTTGTGCAAAGATTGCGATCATTGGACATCGGTATATCAAATTCTTCATATAAAACCGCATCCATTTTCAAGGCAAATCTATAATCAAAAATAAAAATGTAGATTTTTTTAAAGCTATAATCGTAGCATATATATTTTTTCCGACCATCTGAATTTCCGATCGTCCATTCACGTCCCTAGTGAAATTCTCCACTAAATTGAGTAGATTTTCGATTTTTTGGGTTTTCCTACTTTTCCGGCGTTCCCATAATTTTTAGCGATTTTCCGGCCATCGAATCACGTCCCTAGTGAAATTCTCTAATAAAACGAGTATATTTTCGGTTTTTCAGGTTTTCCTACTTTTCCGGCTTTCCGATAATTTTTAATTCTTAGCTGAAATGAGCATACTTATAATTTCCATAATTCCCCAAAATTTCGAGATTTTCTGTAATTTTGTAGAAATTTATCAACTTCAAGCTTTAAATGCAGCGCCTTTTTAAACGCTAGCGCCAAATTTGTATTCTTTTAATGTAACTGTCGCTAAAACAGGAAGTTGTTTCCCTAGTCGAAGAAAGGAACTGCTCATATATACCTATGTCTATACTAATAGCAGTGATGCCAGACGGGGGCAAAAATCCCACGCGTGGGGGTTTCATGCGCAACTCCCTCGCGCAACTACTACTGCGGAGTGAGGCAGTGGGAGACGCGTGGGTTGCGCATCTGGCACCACTGTAAAATCTCATCCGTCGCGAGTTCACGAGAAAATGCTCACCTACAAAAGTGCCCAACGCACCATAAGAAGTTTTCACTCCAAAAATCACACACTCAGCACGTGTCACCACGCGTCACGTTTATTCAGTAAAAAATACGTCGGTTTGAATAATGTTAATTATAATTAACTATTGATGAGCGGTCCGTTATTACAAAACTAATTATAAAAAAATTATCAGCCTAGAAAGCTAGGCGATAGAAGTGAAACTTCATGGATCTCGATGGGCACTAGATAAGAAAATACACCCCCTAGCCAGCAAATTTTATGAAATAGAAATATTTCCTCGATAACTGAAACCACTATTCATTATTGGGGAATTTCTAAGGGTGTTAGGTTAATGAAAAACAAGTTAGTTGACGTTTTCGCCGCCATTTATAAAAAATCTATTTATTCACTTCCATACTTTTATGTTCAAGAAAAGATACAATTAGTTTGTGATCTGACAAATATAAAATGAAAACTCGGGATTGAAAATTATTTAAATATCTTGAGAAAATGGCATCGATCGTAGTGCCTGATCTGGTTGTTGAGTCTTTGGGATTATTATTCCTTTTTAGATTAAATTTACTTTCTAAAAATTGTATAACTGGTTGAGCTTCTTTCAAGGCAAAATTTACATTAAAATCACCACTTACATTCATGGGCATAGTGTTCAAATCTTCTTCTAATTCTGCTGCGCCAGAGGGAGTATATGCCACTAATGCCCTATGTATAAATTTTATGATATCGTTAATTCTTGGGTTCGATCCTGCAGCCAAGCCTTCATTGTTCTCTTGTTGATGAGACCACTCAAATGACTGGACTTGTGAATTTTCTTTTTTTTAATGTGTACATTGATGCAATGATCATCATCAAGATGTCGTGGAAGATGTTTCATCATTATATCCACTTCAACTTGAATATTGATGATGTGTCCATAAATTCTATATTGTCCATGTGCTAGCCGTAATCGCCGTATTTGCATAAATGGAGTTCTCGGTGATATCAGTCTTTCTGATACAGAATCGAGAGGTGGAAGATGGGCAGTTATTTTTACATATGAGAAGCCATTATATACTGACAATATTGCGACAGAATTAGCGTTAAGTGTTCGAAGGCAGATGTAGCAAATTTTCATTTCATCTCTATTCATTATTGGTGTAAGTATGTCTGAAATCTCCCCCTGTTGATAGCCTGGAGCTCTCGAATCCTCTTGGAACCACAATCGATCACAGAACGAGTACCGAAGACCGACAGAATGACCCTCGTGACCCTCGTGACCCTCGTGACCCTCGTGACCCTCGTGACCCTCGTGACCCTCGTGACCCTCGTGACCCTCGTGACCCTCGTGACCCTCGTGACCCTCGTGACCCTCGTGACCCTCGTGACCCTCGTGACCCTCGTGACCCTCGTGACCCTCGTGACCCTCGTGACCCTCGTGACCCTCGTGACCCTCGTGACCCTCGTGACCCTCGTGACCCTCGTGACCCTCGTGACCCTCGTGACCCTCGTGACCCTCGTGACCCTCGTGACCCTCGTGACCCTCGTGACCCTCGTGACCCTCGTGACCCTCGTGACCCTCGTGACCCTCGTGACCCTCGTGACCCTCGTGACCCTCGTGACCCTCGTGACCCTTGTGACCCTCGTGACCCTCGTGACCCTCGTGACCCTCGTGACCCTCGTGACCCTCGTGACCCTCGTGACCCTTGTGACCCTCGTGACCCTCGTGACCCTCGTGACCCTCGTGACCCTCGTGACCCTCGTGACCCTCGTGACCCTCGTGACCCTCGTGACCCTCGTGACCCTCGTGACCCTCGTGACCCTCGTGACCCTCGTGACCCTCGTGACCCTCGTGACCCTCGTGACCCTCGTGACCCTCGTGACCCTCGTGACCCTCGTGACCCTCGTGACCCTCGTGACCCTCGTGACCCTCGTGACCCTCGTGACCCTCGTGACCCTCGTGACCCTCGTGACCCTCGTGACCCTCGTGACCCTCGTGACCCTCGTGACCCTCGTGACCCTCGTGACCCTCGTGACCCTCGTGACCCTCGTGACCCTCGTGACCCTCGTGACCCTCGTGACCCTCGTGACCCTCGTGACCCTCGTGACCCTCGTGACCCTCGTGACCCTCGTGACCCTCGTGACCCTCGTGACCCTCGTGACCCTCGTGACCCTCGTGACCCTCGTGACCCTCGTGACCCTCGTGACCCTCGTGACCCTCGTGACCCTCGTGACCCTCGTGACCCTCGTGACCCTCGTGACCCTCGTGACCCTCGTGACCCTCGTGACCCTCGTGACCCTCGTGACCCTCGTGACCCTCGTGACCCTCGTGACCCTCGTGACCCTCGTGACCCTCGTGACCCTCGTGACCCTCGTGACCCTCGTGACCCTCGTGACCCTCGTGACCCTCGTGACCCTCGTGACCCTCGTGACCCTCGTGACCCTCGTGACCCTCGTGACCCTCGTGACCCTCGTGACCCTCGTGACCCTCGTGACCCTCGTGACCCTCGTGACCCTCGTGACCCTCGTGACCCTCGTGACCCTCGTGACCCTCGTGACCCTCGTGACCCTCGTGACCCTCGTGACCCTCGTGACCCTCGTGACCCTCGTGACCCTCGTGACCCTCGTGACCCTCGTGACCCTCGTGACCCTCGTGACCCTCGTGACCCTCGTGACCCTCGTGACCCTCGTGACCCTCGTGACCCTCGTGACCCTCGTGACCCTCGTGACCCTCGTGACCCTCGTGACCCTCGTGACCCTCGTGACCCTCGTGACCCTCGTGACCCTCGTGACCCTCGTGACCCTCGTGACCCTCGTGACCCTCGTGACCCTCGTGACCCTCGTGACCCTCGTGACCCTCGTGACCCTCGTGACCTGAGT
>NW_026973965.1:20000-52043 GCF_034640455.1 Diachasmimorpha longicaudata | reverse complement strand
CAAAGAATAGTATACTTGATCGTTCTACAAGTCGAAAATTGGAAAAATAAGTGATATTTTTGCTTGATGCTATTTTTGTCGGTATGCAAAATCGTTGTCAAGATTCTCAAACCTTAAAATCAGGCCAGCCGGCAATTGGCGGGTGAAAATTTCAATCAATTCCCATTCCTCACATCAAACTATGCATATAACAATAGCTTTTATGCTGAATGACGGCTATCCGGCTGTCCCTATCCAAAAATTGAGAAAGCCATAAGTGTCCCTACCTACTTTGCGCCGAAGCAATACGAATCAAAAAGAACTACGAATGGGGACTTAGAATAATTTTTCATTTTTCCCAACTTTGAAAATAATCACTTGAAAAAAATCTTAGAATCCAAAGAATAGTATACTTGATCGTTCTACAAGTCGAAAATTGGAAAAATAAGTGATATTTTTGCTTGATGCTATTTTTGTCGGTATGCAAAATCGTTGTCAAGATTCTCAAACCTTAAAATCAGGCCAGCCGGCAATTGGCGGGTGAAAATTTCAATCAATTCCCATTCCTCACATCAAACTATGCATATAACAATAGCTTTTATGCTGAATGACGGCTATCCGGCTGTCCCTATCCAAAAATTGAGAAAGCCATAAGTGTCCCTACCTACTTTGCGCCGAAGCAATACGAATCAAAAAGAACTACGAATGGGGACTTAGAATAATTTTTCATTTTTCCCAACTTTGAAAATAATCACTTGAAAAAAATCTTAGAATCCAAAGAATAGTATACTTGATCGTTCTACAAGTCGAAAATTGGAAAAATAAGTGATATTTTTGCTTGATGCTATTTTTGTCGGTATGCAAAATCGTTGTCAAGATTCTCAAACCTTAAAATCAGGCCAGCCGGCAATTGGCGGGTGAAAATTTCAATCAATTCCCATTCCTCACATCAAACTATGCATATAACAATAGCTTTTATGCTGAATGACGGCTATCCGGCTGTCCCTATCCAAAAATTGAGAAAGCCATAAGTGTCCCTACCTACTTTGCGCCGAAGCAATACGAATCAAAAAGAACTACGAATGGGGACTTAGAATAATTTTTCATTTTTCCCAACTTTGAAAATAATCACTTGAAAAAAATCTTAGAATCCAAAGAATAGTATACTTGATCGTTCTACAAGTCGAAAATTGGAAAAATAAGTGATATTTTTGCTTGATGCTATTTTTGTCGGTATGCAAAATCGTTGTCAAGATTCTCAAACCTTAAAATCAGGCCAGCCGGCAATTGGCGGGTGAAAATTTCAATCAATTCCCATTCCTCACATCAAACTATGCATATAACAATAGCTTTTATGCTGAATGACGGCTATCCGGCTGTCCCTATCCAAAAATTGAGAAAGCCATAAGTGTCCCTACCTACTTTGCGCCGAAGCAATACGAATCAAAAAGAACTACGAATGGGGACTTAGAATAATTTTTCATTTTTCCCAACTTTGAAAATAATCACTTGAAAAAAATCTTAGAATCCAAAGAATAGTATACTTGATCGTTCTACAAGTCGAAAATTGGAAAAATAAGTGATATTTTTGCTTGATGCTATTTTTGTCGGTATGCAAAATCGTTGTCAAGATTCTCAAACCTTAAAATCAGGCCAGCCGGCAATTGGCGGGTGAAAATTTCAATCAATTCCCATTCCTCACATCAAACTATGTATATAACAATAGCTTTTATGCTGAATGACGGCTATCCGGCTGTCCCTATCCAAAAATTGAGAAAGCCATAAGTGTCCCTACCTACTTTGCGCCGAAGCAATACGAATCAAAAAGAACTACGAATGGGGACTTAGAATAATTTTTCATTTTTCCCAACTTTGAAAATAATCACTTGAAAAAAATCTTAGAATCCAAAGAATAGTATACTTGATCGTTCTACAAGTCGAAAATTGGAAAAATAAGTGATATTTTTGCTTGATGCTATTTTTGTCGGTATGCAAAATCGTTGTCAAGATTCTCAAACCTTAAAATCAGGCCAGCCGGCAATTGGCGGGTGAAAATTTCAATCAATTCCCATTCCTCACATCAAACTATGCATATAACAATAGCTTTTATGCTGAATGACGGCTATCCGGCTGTCCCTATCCAAAAATTGAGAAATCCATAAGTGTCCCTACCTACTTTGCGCCGAAGCAATACGAATCAAAAAGAACTACGAATGGGGACTTAGAATAATTTTTCATTTTTCCCAACTTTGAAAATAATCACTTGAAAAAAATCTTAGAATCCAAAGAATAGTACACTTGATCGTTCTACAAGTCGAAAATTGGAAAAATAAGTGATATTTTTGCTTGATGCTATTTTTGTCGGTATGCAAAATCGTTGTCAAGATTCTCAAACCTTAAAATCAGGCCAGCCGGCAATTGGCGGGTGAAAATTTCAATCAATTCCCATTCCTCACATCAAACTATGCATATAACAATAGCTTTTATGCTGAATGACGGCTATCCGGCTGTCCCTATCCAAAAATTGAGAAATCCATAAGTGTCCCTACCTACTTTGCGCCGAAGCAATACGAATCAAAAAGAACTACGAATGGGGACTTAGAATAATTTTTCATTTTTCCCAACTTTGAAAATAATCACTTGAAAAAAATCTTAGAATCCAAAGAATAGTATACTTGATCGTTCTACAAGTCGAAAATTGGAAAAATAAGTGATATTTTCGCTTGATGCTATTTTTGTCGGTATGCAAAATCGTTGTCAAGATTCTCAAACCTTAAAATCAGGCCAGCCGGCAATTGGCGGGTGAAAATTTCAATCAATTCCCATTCCTCACATCAAACTATGCATATAACAATAGCTTTTATGCTGAATGACGGCTATCCGGCTGTCCCTATCCAAAAATTGAGAAAGCCATAAGTGTCCCTACCTACTTTGCGCCGAAGCAATACGAATCAAAAAGAACTACGAATGGGGACTTAGAATAATTTTTCATTTTTCCCAACTTTGAAAATAATCACTTGAAAAAAATCTTAGAATCCAAAGAATAGTACACTTGATCGTTCTACAAGTCGAAAATTGGAAAAATAAGTGATATTTTTGCTTGATGCTATTTTTGTCGGTATGCAAAATCGTTGTCAAGATTCTCAAACCTTAAAATCAGGCCAGCCGGCAATTGGCGGGTGAAAATTTCAATCAATTCCCATTCCTCACATCAAACTATGCATATAACAATAGCTTTTATGCTGAATGACGGCTATCCGGCTGTCCCTATCCAAAAATTGAGAAATCCATAAGTGTCCCTACCTACTTTGCGCCGAAGCAATACGAATCAAAAAGAACTACGAATGGGGACTTAGAATAATTTTTCATTTTTCCCAACTTTGAAAATAATCACTTGAAAAAAATCTTAGAATCCAAAGAATAGTATACTTGATCGTTCTACAAGTCGAAAATTGGAAAAATAAGTGATATTTTCGCTTGATGCTATTTTTGTCGGTATGCAAAATCGTTGTCAAGATTCTCAAACCTTAAAATCAGGCCAGCCGGCAATTGGCGGGTGAAAATTTCAATCAATTCCCATTCCTCACATCAAACTATGCATATAACAATAGCTTTTATGCTGAATGACGGCTATCCGGCTGTCCCTATCCAAAAATTGAGAAAGCCATAAGTGTCCCTACCTACTTTGCGCCGAAGCAATACGAATCAAAAAGAACTACGAATGGGGACTTAGAATAATTTTTCATTTTTCCCAACTTTGAAAATAATCACTTGAAAAAAATCTTAGAATCCAAAGAATAGTATACTTGATCGTTCTACAAGTCGAAAATTGGAAAAATAAGTGATATTTTCGCTTGATGCTATTTTTGTCGGTATGCAAAATCGTTGTCAAGATTCTCAAACCTTAAAATCAGGCCAGCCGGCAATTGGCGGGTGAAAATTTCAATCAATTCCCATTCCTCACATCAAACTATGCATATAACAATAGCTTTTATGCTGAATGACGGCTATCCGGCTGTCCCTATCCAAAAATTGAGAAAGCCATAAGTGTCCCTACCTACTTTGCGCCGAAGCAATACGAATCAAAAAGAACTACGAATGGGGACTTAGAATAATTTTTCATTTTTCCCAACTTTGAAAATAATCACTTGAAAAAAATCTTAGAATCCAAAGAATAGTATACTTGATCGTTCTACAAGTCGAAAATTGGAAAAATAAGTGATATTTTTGCTTGATGCTATTTTTGTCGGTATGCAAAATCGTTGTCAAGATTCTCAAACCTTAAAATCAGGCCAGCCGGCAATTGGCGGGTGAAAATTTCAATCAATTCCCATTCCTCACATCAAACTATGCATATAACAATAGCTTTTATGCTGAATGACGGCTATCCGGCTGTCCCTATCCAAAAATTGAGAAAGCCATAAGTGTCCCTACCTACTTTGCGCCGAAGCAATACGAATCAAAAAGAACTACGAATGGGGACTTAGAATAATTTTTCATTTTTCCCAACTTTGAAAATAATCACTTGAAAAAAATCTTAGAATCCAAAGAATAGTATACTTGATCGTTCTACAAGTCGAAAATTGGAAAAATAAGTGATATTTTTGCTTGATGCTATTTTTGTCGGTATGCAAAATCGTTGTCAAGATTCTCAAACCTTAAAATCAGGCCAGCCGGCAATTGGCGGGTGAAAATTTCAATCAATTCCCATTCCTCACATCAAACTATGCATATAACAATAGCTTTTATGCTGAATGACGGCTATCCGGCTGTCCCTATCCAAAAATTGAGAAAGCCATAAGTGTCCCTACCTACTTTGCGCCGAAGCAATACGAATCAAAAAGAACTACGAATGGGGACTTAGAATAATTTTTCATTTTTCCCAACTTTGAAAATAATCACTTGAAAAAAATCTTAGAATCCAAAGAATAGTATACTTGATCGTTCTACAAGTCGAAAATTGGAAAAATAAGTGATATTTTTGCTTGATGCTATTTTTGTCGGTATGCAAAATCGTTGTCAAGATTCTCAAACCTTAAAATCAGGCCAGCCGGCAATTGGCGGGTGAAAATTTCAATCAATTCCCATTCCTCACATCAAACTATGCATATAACAATAGCTTTTATGCTGAATGACGGCTATCCGGCTGTCCCTATCCAAAAATTGAGAAATCCATAAGTGTCCCTACCTACTTTGCGCCGAAGCAATACGAATCAAAAAGAACTACGAATGGGGACTTAGAATAATTTTTCATTTTTCCCAACTTTGAAAATAATCACTTGAAAAAAATCTTAGAATCCAAAGAATAGTATACTTGATCGTTCTACAAGTCGAAAATTGGAAAAATAAGTGATATTTTCGCTTGATGCTATTTTTGTCGGTATGCAAAATCGTTGTCAAGATTCTCAAACCTTAAAATCAGGCCAGCCGGCAATTGGCGGGTGAAAATTTCAATCAATTCCCATTCCTCACATCAAACTATGCATATAACAATAGCTTTTATGCTGAATGACGGCTATCCGGCTGTCCCTATCCAAAAATTGAGAAAGCCATAAGTGTCCCTACCTACTTTGCGCCGAAGCAATACGAATCAAAAAGAACTACGAATGGGGACTTAGAATAATTTTTCATTTTTCCCAACTTTGAAAATAATCACTTGAAAAAAATCTTAGAATCCAAAGAATAGTATACTTGATCGTTCTACAAGTCGAAAATTGGAAAAATAAGTGATATTTTTGCTTGATGCTATTTTTGTCGGTATGCAAAATCGTTGTCAAGATTCTCAAACCTTAAAATCAGGCCAGCCGGCAATTGGCGGGTGAAAATTTCAATCAATTCCCATTCCTCACATCAAACTATGCATATAACAATAGCTTTTATGCTGAATGACGGCTATCCGGCTGTCCCTATCCAAAAATTGAGAAATCCATAAGTGTCCCTACCTACTTTGCGCCGAAGCAATACGAATCAAAAAGAACTACGAATGGGGACTTAGAATAATTTTTCATTTTTCCCAACTTTGAAAATAATCACTTGAAAAAAATCTTAGAATCCAAAGAATAGTATACTTGATCGTTCTACAAGTCGAAAATTGGAAAAATAAGTGATATTTTTGCTTGATGCTATTTTTGTCGGTATGCAAAATCGTTGTCAAGATTCTCAAACCTTAAAATCAGGCCAGCCGGCAATTGGCGGGTGAAAATTTCAATCAATTCCCATTCCTCACATCAAACTATGCATATAACAATAGCTTTTATGCTGAATGACGGCTATCCGGCTGTCCCTATCCAAAAATTGAGAAAGCCATAAGTGTCCCTACCTACTTTGCGCCGAAGCAATACGAATCAAAAAGAACTACGAATGGGGACTTAGAATAATTTTTCATTTTTCCCAACTTTGAAAATAATCACTTGAAAAAAATCTTAGAATCCAAAGAATAGTATACTTGATCGTTCTACAAGTCGAAAATTGGAAAAATAAGTGATATTTTTGCTTGATGCTATTTTTGTCGGTATGCAAAATCGTTGTCAAGATTCTCAAACCTTAAAATCAGGCCAGCCGGCAATTGGCGGGTGAAAATTTCAATCAATTCCCATTCCTCACATCAAACTATGCATATAACAATAGCTTTTATGCTGAATGACGGCTATCCGGCTGTCCCTATCCAAAAATTGAGAAATCCATAAGTGTCCCTACCTACTTTGCGCCGAAGCAATACGAATCAAAAAGAACTACGAATGGGGACTTAGAATAATTTTTCATTTTTCCCAACTTTGAAAAT
Organism: Diachasmimorpha longicaudata; assembly: GCF_034640455.1. Classification (NCBI taxonomy): domain Eukaryota; kingdom Metazoa; phylum Arthropoda; class Insecta; order Hymenoptera; family Braconidae; genus Diachasmimorpha; species Diachasmimorpha longicaudata. Next base: position 45,283 of record NW_026973965.1, on the reverse strand, counting down.
AATCACTTGAAAAAAAACTTAGAATCCAAAGAATAGTATACTTGATCGTTCTACAAGTCGAAAATTGGAAAAATAAGTGATATTTTTGCTTGATGCTATTTTTGTCGGTATGCAAAATCGTTGTCAAGATTCTCAAACCTTAAAATCAGGCCAGCCGGCAATTGGCGGGTGAAAATTTCAATCAATTCCCATTCCTCACATCAAACTATGCATATAACAATAGCTTTTATGCTGAATGACGGCTATCCGGCTGTCCCTATCCAAAAATTGAGAAAGCCATAAGTGTCCCTACCTACTTTGCGCCGAAGCAATGCGAATCAAAAAGAACTACGAATGGGGACTTAGAATAATTTTTCATTTTTCCCAACTTTGAAAATAATCACTTGAAAAAAATCTTAGAATCCAAAGAATAGTATACTTGATCGTTCTACAAGTCGAAAATTGGAAAAATAAGTGATATTTTTGCTTGATGCTATTTTTGTCGGTATGCAAAATCGTTGTCAAGATTCTCAAACCTTAAAATCAGGCCAGCCGGCAATTGGCGGGTGAAAATTTCAATCAATTCCCATTCCTCACATCAAACTATGCATATAACAATAGCTTTTATGCTGAATGACGGCTATCCGGCTGTCCCTATCCAAAAATTGAGAAAGCCATAAGTGTCCCTACCTACTTTGCGCCGAAGCAATACGAATCAAAAAGAACTACGAATGGGGACTTAGAATAATTTTTCATTTTTCCCAACTTTGAAAATAATCACTTGAAAAAAATCTTAGAATCCAAAGAATAGTATACTTGATCGTTCTACAAGTCGAAAATTGGAAAAATAAGTGATATTTTTGCTTGATGCTATTTTTGTCGGTATGCAAAATCGTTGTCAAGATTCTCAAACCTTAAAATCAGGCCAGCCGGCAATTGGCGGGTGAAAATTTCAATCAATTCCCATTCCTCACATCAAACTATGCATATAACAATAGCTTTTATGCTGAATGACGGCTATCCGGCTGTCCCTATCCAAAAATTGAGAAAGCCATAAGTGTCCCTACCTACTTTGCGCCGAAGCAATACGAATCAAAAAGAACTACGAATGGGGACTTAGAATAATTTTTCATTTTTCCCAACTTTGAAAATAATCACTTGAAAAAAATCTTAGAATCCAAAGAATAGTATACTTGATCGTTCTACAAGTCGAAAATTGGAAAAATAAGTGATATTTTTGCTTGATGCTATTTTTGTCGGTATGCAAAATCGTTGTCAAGATTCTCAAACCTTAAAATCAGGCCAGCCGGCAATTGGCGGGTGAAAATTTCAATCAATTCCCATTCCTCACATCAAACTATGCATATAACAATAGCTTTTATGCTGAATGACGGCTATCCGGCTGTCCCTATCCAAAAATTGAGAAAGCCATAAGTGTCCCTACCTACTTTGCGCCGAAGCAATACGAATCAAAAAGAACTACGAATGGGGACTTAGAATAATTTTTCATTTTTCCCAACTTTGAAAATAATCACTTGAAAAAAATCTTAGAATCCAAAGAATAGTATACTTGATCGTTCTACAAGTCGAAAATTGGAAAAATAAGTGATATTTTTGCTTGATGCTATTTTTGTCGGTATGCAAAATCGTTGTCAAGATTCTCAAACCTTAAAATCAGGCCAGCCGGCAATTGGCGGGTGAAAATTTCAATCAATTCCCATTCCTCACATCAAACTATGCATATAACAATAGCTTTTATGCTGAATGACGGCTATCCGGCTGTCCCTATCCAAAAATTGAGAAAGCCATAAGTGTCCCTACCTACTTTGCGCCGAAGCAATACGAATCAAAAAGAACTACGAATGGGGACTTAGAATAATTTTTCATTTTTCCCAACTTTGAAAATAATCACTTGAAAAAAATCTTAGAATCCAAAGAATAGTATACTTGATCGTTCTACAAGTCGAAAATTGGAAAAATAAGTGATATTTTTGCTTGATGCTATTTTTGTCGGTATGCAAAATCGTTGTCAAGATTCTCAAACCTTAAAATCAGGCCAGCCGGCAATTGGCGGGTGAAAATTTCAATCAATTCCCATTCCTCACATCAAACTATGCATATAACAATAGCTTTTATGCTGAATGACGGCTATCCGGCTGTCCCTATCCAAAAATTGAGAAAGCCATAAGTGTCCCTACCTACTTTGCGCCGAAGCAATACGAATCAAAAAGAACTACGAATGGGGACTTAGAATAATTTTTCATTTTTCCCAACTTTGAAAATAATCACTTGAAAAAAATCTTAGAATCCAAAGAATAGTATACTTGATCGTTCTACAAGTCGAAAATTGGAAAAATAAGTGATATTTTTGCTTGATGCTATTTTTGTCGGTATGCAAAATCGTTGTCAAGATTCTCAAACCTTAAAATCAGGCCAGCCGGCAATTGGCGGGTGAAAATTTCAATCAATTCCCATTCCTCACATCAAACTATGCATATAACAATAGCTTTTATGCTGAATGACGGCTATCCGGCTGTCCCTATCCAAAAATTGAGAAAGCCATAAGTGTCCCTACCTACTTTGCGCCGAAGCAATACGAATCAAAAAGAACTACGAATGGGGACTTAGAATAATTTTTCATTTTTCCCAACTTTGAAAATAATCACTTGAAAAAAATCTTAGAATCCAAAGAATAGTATACTTGATCGTTCTACAAGTCGAAAATTGGAAAAATAAGTGATATTTTTGCTTGATGCTATTTTTGTCGGTATGCAAAATCGTTGTCAAGATTCTCAAACCTTAAAATCAGGCCAGCCGGCAATTGGCGGGTGAAAATTTCAATCAATTCCCATTCCTCACATCAAACTATGCATATAACAATAGCTTTTATGCTGAATGACGGCTATCCGGCTGTCCCTATCCAAAAATTGAGAAAGCCATAAGTGTCCCTACCTACTTTGCGCCGAAGCAATACGAATCAAAAAGAACTACGAATGGGGACTTAGAATAATTTTTCATTTTTCCCAACTTTGAAAATAATCACTTGAAAAAAATCTTAGAATCCAAAGAATAGTATACTTGATCGTTCTACAAGTCGAAAATTGGAAAAATAAGTGATATTTTTGCTTGATGCTATTTTTGTCGGTATGCAAAATCGTTGTCAAGATTCTCAAACCTTAAAATCAGGCCAGCCGGCAATTGGCGGGTGAAAATTTCAATCAATTCCCATTCCTCACATCAAACTATGTATATAACAATAGCTTTTATGCTGAATGACGGCTATCCGGCTGTCCCTATCCAAAAATTGAGAAAGCCATAAGTGTCCCTACCTACTTTGCGCCGAAGCAATACGAATCAAAAAGAACTACGAATGGGGACTTAGAATAATTTTTCATTTTTCCCAACTTTGAAAATAATCACTTGAAAAAAATCTTAGAATCCAAAGAATAGTATACTTGATCGTTCTACAAGTCGAAAATTGGAAAAATAAGTGATATTTTTGCTTGATGCTATTTTTGTCGGTATGCAAAATCGTTGTCAAGATTCTCAAACCTTAAAATCAGGCCAGCCGGCAATTGGCGGGTGAAAATTTCAATCAATTCCCATTCCTCACATCAAACTATGCATATAACAATAGCTTTTATGCTGAATGACGGCTATCCGGCTGTCCCTATCCAAAAATTGAGAAATCCATAAGTGTCCCTACCTACTTTGCGCCGAAGCAATACGAATCAAAAAGAACTACGAATGGGGACTTAGAATAATTTTTCATTTTTCCCAACTTTGAAAATAATCACTTGAAAAAAATCTTAGAATCCAAAGAATAGTATACTTGATCGTTCTACAAGTCGAAAATTGGAAAAATAAGTGATATTTTTGCTTGATGCTATTTTTGTCGGTATGCAAAATCGTTGTCAAGATTCTCAAACCTTAAAATCAGGCCAGCCGGCAATTGGCGGGTGAAAATTTCAATCAATTCCCATTCCTCACATCAAACTATGCATATAACAATAGCTTTTATGCTGAATGACGGCTATCCGGCTGTCCCTATCCAAAAATTGAGAAAGCCATAAGTGTCCCTACCTACTTTGCGCCGAAGCAATACGAATCAAAAAGAACTACGAATGGGGACTTAGAATAATTTTTCATTTTTCCCAACTTTGAAAATAATCACTTGAAAAAAATCTTAGAATCCAAAGAATAGTATACTTGATCGTTCTACAAGTCGAAAATTGGAAAAATAAGTGATATTTTTGTTTGATGCTATTTTTGTCGGTATGCAAAATCGTTGTCAAGATTCTCAAACCTTAAAATCAGGCCAGCCGGCAATTGGCGGGTGAAAATTTCAATCAATTCCCATTCCTCACATCAAACTATGCATATAACAATAGCTTTTATGCTGAATGACGGCTATCCGGCTGTCCCTATCCAAAAATTGAGAAAGCCATAAGTGTCCCTACCTACTTTGCGCCGAAGCAATACGAATCAAAAAGAACTACGAATGGGGACTTAGAATAATTTTTCATTTTTCCCAACTTTGAAAATAATCACTTGAAAAAAATCTTAGAATCCAAAGAATAGTACACTTGATCGTTCTACAAGTCGAAAATTGGAAAAATAAGTGATATTTTTGCTTGATGCTATTTTTGTCGGTATGCAAAATCGTTGTCAAGATTCTCAAACCTTAAAATCAGGCCAGCCGGCAATTGGCGGGTGAAAATTTCAATCAATTCCCATTCCTCACATCAAACTATGCATATAACAATAGCTTTTATGCTGAATGACGGCTATCCGGCTGTCCCTATCCAAAAATTGAGAAATCCATAAGTGTCCCTACCTACTTTGCGCCGAAGCAATACGAATCAAAAAGAACTACGAATGGGGACTTAGAATAATTTTTCATTTTTCCCAACTTTGAAAATAATCACTTGAAAAAAATCTTAGAATCCAAAGAATAGTATACTTGATCGTTCTACAAGTCGAAAATTGGAAAAATAAGTGATATTTTCGCTTGATGCTATTTTTGTCGGTATGCAAAATCGTTGTCAAGATTCTCAAACCTTAAAATCAGGCCAGCCGGCAATTGGCGGGTGAAAATTTCAATCAATTCCCATTCCTCACATCAAACTATGCATATAACAATAGCTTTTATGCTGAATGACGGCTATCCGGCTGTCCCTATCCAAAAATTGAGAAAGCCATAAGTGTCCCTACCTACTTTGCGCCGAAGCAATACGAATCAAAAAGAACTACGAATGGGGACTTAGAATAATTTTTCATTTTTCCCAACTTTGAAAATAATCACTTGAAAAAAATCTTAGAATCCAAAGAATAGTACACTTGATCGTTCTACAAGTCGAAAATTGGAAAAATAAGTGATATTTTTGCTTGATGCTATTTTTGTCGGTATGCAAAATCGTTGTCAAGATTCTCAAACCTTAAAATCAGGCCAGCCGGCAATTGGCGGGTGAAAATTTCAATCAATTCCCATTCCTCACATCAAACTATGCATATAACAATAGCTTTTATGCTGAATGACGGCTATCCGGCTGTCCCTATCCAAAAATTGAGAAATCCATAAGTGTCCCTACCTACTTTGCGCCGAAGCAATACGAATCAAAAAGAACTACGAATGGGGACTTAGAATAATTTTTCATTTTTCCCAACTTTGAAAATAATCACTTGAAAAAAATCTTAGAATCCAAAGAATAGTATACTTGATCGTTCTACAAGTCGAAAATTGGAAAAATAAGTGATATTTTCGCTTGATGCTATTTTTGTCGGTATGCAAAATCGTTGTCAAGATTCTCAAACCTTAAAATCAGGCCAGCCGGCAATTGGCGGGTGAAAATTTCAATCAATTCCCATTCCTCACATCAAACTATGCATATAACAATAGCTTTTATGCTGAATGACGGCTATCCGGCTGTCCCTATCCAAAAATTGAGAAAGCCATAAGTGTCCCTACCTACTTTGCGCCGAAGCAATACGAATCAAAAAGAACTACGAATGGGGACTTAGAATAATTTTTCATTTTTCCCAACTTTGAAAATAATCACTTGAAAAAAATCTTAGAATCCAAAGAATAGTACACTTGATCGTTCTACAAGTCGAAAATTGGAAAAATAAGTGATATTTTTGCTTGATGCTATTTTTGTCGGTATGCAAAATCGTTGTCAAGATTCTCAAACCTTAAAATCAGGCCAGCCGGCAATTGGCGGGTGAAAATTTCAATCAATTCCCATTCCTCACATCAAACTATGCATATAACAATAGCTTTTATGCTGAATGACGGCTATCCGGCTGTCCCTATCCAAAAATTGAGAAATCCATAAGTGTCCCTACCTACTTTGCGCCGAAGCAATACGAATCAAAAAGAACTACGAATGGGGACTTAGAATAATTTTTCATTTTTCCCAACTTTGAAAATAATCACTTGAAAAAAATCTTAGAATCCAAAGAATAGTATACTTGATCGTTCTACAAGTCGAAAATTGGAAAAATAAGTGATATTTTTGCTTGATGCTATTTTTGTCGGTATGCAAAATCGTTGTCAAGATTCTCAAACCTTAAAATCAGGCCAGCCGGCAATTGGCGGGTGAAAATTTCAATCAATTCCCATTCCTCACATCAAACTATGCATATAACAATAGCTTTTATGCTGAATGACGGCTATCCGGCTGTCCCTATCCAAAAATTGAGAAAGCCATAAGTGTCCCTACCTACTTTGCGCCGAAGCAATACGAATCAAAAAGAACTACGAATGGGGACTTAGAATAATTTTTCATTTTTCCCAACTTTGAAAATAATCACTTGAAAAAAATCTTAGAATCCAAAGAATAGTATACTTGATCGTTCTACAAGTCGAAAATTGGAAAAATAAGTGATATTTTTGCTTGATGCTATTTTTGTCGGTATGCAAAATCGTTGTCAAGATTCTCAAACCTTAAAATCAGGCCAGCCGGCAATTGGCGGGTGAAAATTTCAATCAATTCCCATTCCTCACATCAAACTATGCATATAACAATAGCTTTTATGCTGAATGACGGCTATCCGGCTGTCCCTATCCAAAAATTGAGAAAGCCATAAGTGTCCCTACCTACTTTGCGCCGAAGCAATACGAATCAAAAAGAACTACGAATGGGGACTTAGAATAATTTTTCATTTTTCCCAACTTTGAAAATAATCACTTGAAAAAAATCTTAGAATCCAAAGAATAGTATACTTGATCGTTCTACAAGTCGAAAATTGGAAAAATAAGTGATATTTTTGCTTGATGCTATTTTTGTCGGTATGCAAAATCGTTGTCAAGATTCTCAAACCTTAAAATCAGGCCAGCCGGCAATTGGCGGGTGAAAATTTCAATCAATTCCCATTCCTCACATCAAACTATGCATATAACAATAGCTTTTATGCTGAATGACGGCTATCCGGCTGTCCCTATCCAAAAATTGAGAAATCCATAAGTGTCCCTACCTACTTTGCGCCGAAGCAATACGAATCAAAAAGAACTACGAATGGGGACTTAGAATAATTTTTCATTTTTCCCAACTTTGAAAATAATCACTTGAAAAAAATCTTAGAATCCAAAGAATAGTACACTTGATCGTTCTACAAGTCGAAAATTGGAAAAATAAGTGATATTTTTGCTTGATGCTATTTTTGTCGGTATGCAAAATCGTTGTCAAGATTCTCAAACCTTAAAATCAGGCCAGCCGGCAATTGGCGGGTGAAAATTTCAATCAATTCCCATTCCTCACATCAAACTATGCATATAACAATAGCTTTTATGCTGAATGACGGCTATCCGGCTGTCCCTATCCAAAAATTGAGAAAGCCATAAGTGTCCCTACCTACTTTGCGCCGAAGCAATACGAATCAAAAAGAACTACGAATGGGGACTTAGAATAATTTTTCATTTTTCCCAACGTTTAAAATAATCACATTGAAAATATCTTAAAATGGGAAAAATAGTATACTTCTTCCTTCTACAAGTCGAAGTATAGAAAAATCATTGAGTTTTCGTAGTTTCAGTCGATTTATCGTTAGCCAAGTACTAAGCAATACGAATCAAAAAGAACTACGAATGGGGACTTAGAATCATTTTTCATTTTTCCCAACGTTTAAAATAATCACATTGAAAATATCTTAAAATGGGAAAAATAGTATACTTCTTCCTTCTACAAGTCGAAGTATAGAAAAATCATTGAGTTTTCGTAGTTTCAGTCGATTTATCGTTAGCCAAGTACTAAGCAATACGAATCAAAAAGAACTACGAATGGGGACTTAGAATAATTTTTCATTTTTCCCAACGTTTAAAATAATCACATTGAAAATATCTTAAAATGGGAAAAATAGTATACTTCTTCCTTCTACAAGTCGAAGTATAGAAAAATCATTGAGTTTTCGTAGTTTCAGTCGATTTATCGTTAGCCATGTACTAAGCAATACGAATCAAAAAGAACTACGAATGGGGACTTAGAATAATTTTTCATTTTTCCCAACTTTGAAAATAATCACTTGAAAAAAATCTTAGAATCCAAAGAATAGTATACTTGATCGTTCTACAAGTCGAAAATTGGAAAAATAAGTGATATTTTCGCTTGATGCTATTTTTGTCGGTATGCAAAATCGTTGTCAAGATTCTCAAACCTTAAAATCAGGCCAGCCGGCAATTGGCGGGTGAAAATTTCAATCAATTCCCATTCCTCACATCAAACTATGCATATAACAATAGCTTTTATGCTGAATGACGGCTATCCGGCTGTCCCTATCCAAAAATTGAGAAAGCCATAAGTGTCCCTACCTACTTTGCGCCGAAGCAATACGAATCAAAAAGAACTACGAATGGGGACTTAGAATAATTTTTCATTTTTCCCAACTTTGAAAATAATCACTTGAAAAAAATCTTAGAATCCAAAGAATAGTATACTTGATCGTTCTACAAGTCGAAAATTGGAAAAATAAGTGATATTTTTGCTTGATGCTATTTTTGTCGGTATGCAAAATCGTTGTCAAGATTCTCAAACCTTAAAATCAGGCCAGCCGGCAATTGGCGGGTGAAAATTTCAATCAATTCCCATTCCTCACATCAAACTATGCATATAACAATAGCTTTTATGCTGAATGACGGCTATCCGGCTGTCCCTATCCAAAAATTGAGAAAGCCATAAGTGTCCCTACCTACTTTGCGCCGAAGCAATACGAATCAAAAAGAACTACGAATGGGGACTTAGAATAATTTTTCATTTTTCCCAACTTTGAAAATAATCACTTGAAAAAAATCTTAGAATCCAAAGAATAGTATACTTGATCGTTCTACAAGTCGAAAATTGGAAAAATAAGTGATATTTTTGCTTGATGCTATTTTTGTCGGTATGCAAAATCGTTGTCAAGATTCTCAAACCTTAAAATCAGGCCAGCCGGCAATTGGCGGGTGAAAATTTCAATCAATTCCCATTCCTCACATCAAACTATGCATATAACAATAGCTTTTATGCTGAATGACGGCTATCCGGCTGTCCCTATCCAAAAATTGAGAAAGCCATAAGTGTCCCTACCTACTTTGCGCCGAAGCAATACGAATCAAAAAGAACTACGAATGGGGACTTAGAATAATTTTTCATTTTTCCCAACTTTGAAAATAATCACTTGAAAAAAATCTTAGAATCCAAAGAATAGTATACTTGATCGTTCTACAAGTCGAAAATTGGAAAAATAAGTGATATTTTTGCTTGATGCTATTTTTGTCGGTATGCAAAATCGTTGTCAAGATTCTCAAACCTTAAAATCAGGCCAGCCGGCAATTGGCGGGTGAAAATTTCAATCAATTCCCATTCCTCACATCAAACTATGCATATAACAATAGCTTTTATGCTGAATGACGGCTATCCGGCTGTCCCTATCCAAAAATTGAGAAAGCCATAAGTGTCCCTACCTACTTTGCGCCGAAGCAATACGAATCAAAAAGAACTACGAATGGGGACTTAGAATAATTTTTCATTTTTCCCAACTTTGAAAATAATCACTTGAAAAAAATCTTAGAATCCAAAGAATAGTATACTTGATCGTTCTACAAGTCGAAAATTGGAAAAATAAGTGATATTTTTGCTTGATGCTATTTTTGTCGGTATGCAAAATCGTTGTCAAGATTCTCAAACCTTAAAATCAGGCCAGCCGGCAATTGGCGGGTGAAAATTTCAATCAATTCCCATTCCTCACATCAAACTATGTATATAACAATAGCTTTTATGCTGAATGACGGCTATCCGGCTGTCCCTATCCAAAAATTGAGAAAGCCATAAGTGTCCCTACCTACTTTGCGCCGAAGCAATACGAATCAAAAAGAACTACGAATGGGGACTTAGAATAATTTTTCATTTTTCCCAACTTTGAAAATAATCACTTGAAAAAAATCTTAGAATCCAAAGAATAGTATACTTGATCGTTCTACAAGTCGAAAATTGGAAAAATAAGTGATATTTTTGCTTGATGCTATTTTTGTCGGTATGCAAAATCGTTGTCAAGATTCTCAAACCTTAAAATCAGGCCAGCCGGCAATTGGCGGGTGAAAATTTCAATCAATTCCCATTCCTCACATCAAACTATGCATATAACAATAGCTTTTATGCTGAATGACGGCTATCCGGCTGTCCCTATCCAAAAATTGAGAAATCCATAAGTGTCCCTACCTACTTTGCGCCGAAGCAATACGAATCAAAAAGAACTACGAATGGGGACTTAGAATAATTTTTCATTTTTCCCAACTTTGAAAATAATCACTTGAAAAAAATCTTAGAATCCAAAGAATAGTACACTTGATCGTTCTACAAGTCGAAAATTGGAAAAATAAGTGATATTTTTGCTTGATGCTATTTTTGTCGGTATGCAAAATCGTTGTCAAGATTCTCAAACCTTAAAATCAGGCCAGCCGGCAATTGGCGGGTGAAAATTTCAATCAATTCCCATTCCTCACATCAAACTATGCATATAACAATAGCTTTTATGCTGAATGACGGCTATCCGGCTGTCCCTATCCAAAAATTGAGAAATCCATAAGTGTCCCTACCTACTTTGCGCCGAAGCAATACGAATCAAAAAGAACTACGAATGGGGACTTAGAATAATTTTTCATTTTTCCCAACTTTGAAAATAATCACTTGAAAAAAATCTTAGAATCCAAAGAATAGTATACTTGATCGTTCTACAAGTCGAAAATTGGAAAAATAAGTGATATTTTCGCTTGATGCTATTTTTGTCGGTATGCAAAATCGTTGTCAAGATTCTCAAACCTTAAAATCAGGCCAGCCGGCAATTGGCGGGTGAAAATTTCAATCAATTCCCATTCCTCACATCAAACTATGCATATAACAATAGCTTTTATGCTGAATGACGGCTATCCGGCTGTCCCTATCCAAAAATTGAGAAAGCCATAAGTGTCCCTACCTACTTTGCGCCGAAGCAATACGAATCAAAAAGAACTACGAATGGGGACTTAGAATAATTTTTCATTTTTCCCAACTTTGAAAATAATCACTTGAAAAAAATCTTAGAATCCAAAGAATAGTACACTTGATCGTTCTACAAGTCGAAAATTGGAAAAATAAGTGATATTTTTGCTTGATGCTATTTTTGTCGGTATGCAAAATCGTTGTCAAGATTCTCAAACCTTAAAATCAGGCCAGCCGGCAATTGGCGGGTGAAAATTTCAATCAATTCCCATTCCTCACATCAAACTATGCATATAACAATAGCTTTTATGCTGAATGACGGCTATCCGGCTGTCCCTATCCAAAAATTGAGAAATCCATAAGTGTCCCTACCTACTTTGCGCCGAAGCAATACGAATCAAAAAGAACTACGAATGGGGACTTAGAATAATTTTTCATTTTTCCCAACTTTGAAAATAATCACTTGAAAAAAATCTTAGAATCCAAAGAATAGTATACTTGATCGTTCTACAAGTCGAAAATTGGAAAAATAAGTGATATTTTCGCTTGATGCTATTTTTGTCGGTATGCAAAATCGTTGTCAAGATTCTCAAACCTTAAAATCAGGCCAGCCGGCAATTGGCGGGTGAAAATTTCAATCAATTCCCATTCCTCACATCAAACTATGCATATAACAATAGCTTTTATGCTGAATGACGGCTATCCGGCTGTCCCTATCCAAAAATTGAGAAAGCCATAAGTGTCCCTACCTACTTTGCGCCGAAGCAATACGAATCAAAAAGAACTACGAATGGGGACTTAGAATAATTTTTCATTTTTCCCAACTTTGAAAATAATCACTTGAAAAAAATCTTAGAATCCAAAGAATAGTACACTTGATCGTTCTACAAGTCGAAAATTGGAAAAATAAGTGATATTTTTGCTTGATGCTATTTTTGTCGGTATGCAAAATCGTTGTCAAGATTCTCAAACCTTAAAATCAGGCCAGCCGGCAATTGGCGGGTGAAAATTTCAATCAATTCCCATTCCTCACATCAAACTATGCATATAACAATAGCTTTTATGCTGAATGACGGCTATCCGGCTGTCCCTATCCAAAAATTGAGAAATCCATAAGTGTCCCTACCTACTTTGCGCCGAAGCAATACGAATCAAAAAGAACTACGAATGGGGACTTAGAATAATTTTTCATTTTTCCCAACTTTGAAAATAATCACTTGAAAAAAATCTTAGAATCCAAAGAATAGTATACTTGATCGTTCTACAAGTCGAAAATTGGAAAAATAAGTGATATTTTTGCTTGATGCTATTTTTGTCGGTATGCAAAATCGTTGTCAAGATTCTCAAACCTTAAAATCAGGCCAGCCGGCAATTGGCGGGTGAAAATTTCAATCAATTCCCATTCCTCACATCAAACTATGCATATAACAATAGCTTTTATGCTGAATGACGGCTATCCGGCTGTCCCTATCCAAAAATTGAGAAAGCCATAAGTGTCCCTACCTACTTTGCGCCGAAGCAATACGAATCAAAAAGAACTACGAATGGGGACTTAGAATAATTTTTCATTTTTCCCAACTTTGAAAATAATCACTTGAAAAAAATCTTAGAATCCAAAGAATAGTATACTTGATCGTTCTACAAGTCGAAAATTGGAAAAATAAGTGATATTTTTGCTTGATGCTATTTTTGTCGGTATGCAAAATCGTTGTCAAGATTCTCAAACCTTAAAATCAGGCCAGCCGGCAATTGGCGGGTGAAAATTTCAATCAATTCCCATTCCTCACATCAAACTATGCATATAACAATAGCTTTTATGCTGAATGACGGCTATCCGGCTGTCCCTATCCAAAAATTGAGAAAGCCATAAGTGTCCCTACCTACTTTGCGCCGAAGCAATACGAATCAAAAAGAACTACGAATGGGGACTTAGAATAATTTTTCATTTTTCCCAACTTTGAAAATAATCACTTGAAAAAAATCTTAGAATCCAAAGAATAGTATACTTGATCGTTCTACAAGTCGAAAATTGGAAAAATAAGTGATATTTTTGCTTGATGCTATTTTTGTCGGTATGCAAAATCGTTGTCAAGATTCTCAAACCTTAAAATCAGGCCAGCCGGCAATTGGCGGGTGAAAATTTCAATCAATTCCCATTCCTCACATCAAACTATGCATATAACAATAGCTTTTATGCTGAATGACGGCTATCCGGCTGTCCCTATCCAAAAATTGAGAAATCCATAAGTGTCCCTACCTACTTTGCGCCGAAGCAATACGAATCAAAAAGAACTACGAATGGGGACTTAGAATAATTTTTCATTTTTCCCAACTTTGAAAATAATCACTTGAAAAAAATCTTAGAATCCAAAGAATAGTATACTTGATCGTTCTACAAGTCGAAAATTGGAAAAATAAGTGATATTTTTGCTTGATGCTATTTTTGTCGGTATGCAAAATCGTTGTCAAGATTCTCAAACCTTAAAATCAGGCCAGCCGGCAATTGGCGGGTGAAAATTTCAATCAATTCCCATTCCTCACATCAAACTATGCATATAACAATAGCTTTTATGCTGAATGACGGCTATCCGGCTGTCCCTATCCAAAAATTGAGAAAGCCATAAGTGTCCCTACCTACTTTGCGCCGAAGCAATACGAATCAAAAAGAACTACGAATGGGGACTTAGAATAATTTTTCATTTTTCCCAACTTTGAAAATAATCACTTGAAAAAAATCTTAGAATCCAAAGAATAGTATACTTGATCGTTCTACAAGTCGAAAATTGGAAAAATAAGTGATATTTTTGCTTGATGCTATTTTTGTCGGTATGCAAAATCGTTGTCAAGATTCTCAAACCTTAAAATCAGGCCAGCCGGCAATTGGCGGGTGAAAATTTCAATCAATTCCCATTCCTCACATCAAACTATGCATATAACAATAGCTTTTATGCTGAATGACGGCTATCCGGCTGTCCCTATCCAAAAATTGAGAAATCCATAAGTGTCCCTACCTACTTTGCGCCGAAGCAATACGAATCAAAAAGAACTACGAATGGGGACTTAGAATAATTTTTCATTTTTCCCAACTTTGAAAATAATCACTTGAAAAAAATCTTAGAATCCAAAGAATAGTATACTTGATCGTTCTACAAGTCGAAAATTGGAAAAATAAGTGATATTTTCGCTTGATGCTATTTTTGTCGGTATGCAAAATCGTTGTCAAGATTCTCAAACCTTAAAATCAGGCCAGCCGGCAATTGGCGGGTGAAAATTTCAATCAATTCCCATTCCTCACATCAAACTATGCATATAACAATAGCTTTTATGCTGAATGACGGCTATCCGGCTGTCCCTATCCAAAAATTGAGAAAGCCATAAGTGTCCCTACCTACTTTGCGCCGAAGCAATACGAATCAAAAAGAACTACGAATGGGGACTTAGAATAATTTTTCATTTTTCCCAACTTTGAAAATAATCACTTGAAAAAAATCTTAGAATCCAAAGAATAGTACACTTGATCGTTCTACAAGTCGAAAATTGGAAAAATAAGTGATATTTTTGCTTGATGCTATTTTTGTCGGTATGCAAAATCGTTGTCAAGATTCTCAAACCTTAAAATCAGGCCAGCCGGCAATTGGCGGGTGAAAATTTCAATCAATTCCCATTCCTCACATCAAACTATGCATATAACAATAGCTTTTATGCTGAATGACGGCTATCCGGCTGTCCCTATCCAAAAATTGAGAAATCCATAAGTGTCCCTACCTACTTTGCGCCGAAGCAATACGAATCAAAAAGAACTACGAATGGGGACTTAGAATAATTTTTCATTTTTCCCAACTTTGAAAATAATCACTTGAAAAAAATCTTAGAATCCAAAGAATAGTATACTTGATCGTTCTACAAGTCGAAAATTGGAAAAATAAGTGATATTTTTGCTTGATGCTATTTTTGTCGGTATGCAAAATCGTTGTCAAGATTCTCAAACCTTAAAATCAGGCCAGCCGGCAATTGGCGGGTGAAAATTTCAATCAATTCCCATTCCTCACATCAAACTATGCATATAACAATAGCTTTTATGCTGAATGACGGCTATCCGGCTGTCCCTATCCAAAAATTGAGAAAGCCATAAGTGTCCCTACCTACTTTGCGCCGAAGCAATACGAATCAAAAAGAACTACGAATGGGGACTTAGAATAATTTTTCATTTTTCCCAACTTTGAAAATAATCACTTGAAAAAAATCTTAGAATCCAAAGAATAGTATACTTGATCGTTCTACAAGTCGAAAATTGGAAAAATAAGTGATATTTTTGCTTGATGCTATTTTTGTCGGTATGCAAAATCGTTGTCAAGATTCTCAAACCTTAAAATCAGGCCAGCCGGCAATTGGCGGGTGAAAATTTCAATCAATTCCCATTCCTCACATCAAACTATGCATATAACAATAGCTTTTATGCTGAATGACGGCTATCCGGCTGTCCCTATCCAAAAATTGAGAAATCCATAAGTGTCCCTACCTACTTTGCGCCGAAGCAATACGAATCAAAAAGAACTACGAATGGGGACTTAGAATAATTTTTCATTTTTCCCAACTTTGAAAATAATCACTTGAAAAAAAACTTAGAATCCAAAGAATAGTATACTTGATCGTTCTACAAGTCGAAAATTGGAAAAATAAGTGATATTTTTGCTTGATGCTATTTTTGTCGGTATGCAAAATCGTTGTCAAGATTCTCAAACCTTAAAATCAGGCCAGCCGGCAATTGGCGGGTGAAAATTTCAATCAATTCCCATTCCTCACATCAAACTATGCATATAACAATAGCTTTTATGCTGAATGACGGCTATCCGGCTGTCCCTATCCAAAAATTGAGAAAGCCATAAGTGTCCCTACCTACTTTGCGCCGAAGCAATACGAATCAAAAAGAACTACGAATGGGGACTTAGAATAATTTTTCATTTTTCCCAACTTTGAAAATAATCACTTGAAAAAAATCTTAGAATCCAAAGAATAGTATACTTGATCGTTCTACAAGTCGAAAATTGGAAAAATAAGTGATATTTTTGCTTGATGCTATTTTTGTCGGTATGCAAAATCGTTGTCAAGATTCTCAAACCTTAAAATCAGGCCAGCCGGCAATTGGCGGGTGAAAATTTCAATCAATTCCCATTCCTCACATCAAACTATGCATATAACAATAGCTTTTATGCTGAATGACGGCTATCCGGCTGTCCCTATCCAAAAATTGAGAAAGCCATAAGTGTCCCTACCTACTTTGCGCCGAAGCAATACGAATCAAAAAGAACTACGAATGGGGACTTAGAATAATTTTTCATTTTTCCCAACTTTGAAAATAATCACTTGAAAAAAATCTTAGAATCCAAAGAATAGTATACTTGATCGTTCTACAAGTCGAAAATTGGAAAAATAAGTGATATTTTTGCTTGATGCTATTTTTGTCGGTATGCAAAATCGTTGTCAAGATTCTCAAACCTTAAAATCAGGCCAGCCGGCAATTGGCGGGTGAAAATTTCAATCAATTCCCATTCCTCACATCAAACTATGCATATAACAATAGCTTTTATGCTGAATGACGGCTATCCGGCTGTCCCTATCCAAAAATTGAGAAAGCCATAAGTGTCCCTACCTACTTTGCGCCGAAGCAATACGAATCAAAAAGAACTACGAATGGGGACTTAGAATAATTTTTCATTTTTCCCAACTTTGAAAATAATCACTTGAAAAAAATCTTAGAATCCAAAGAATAGTATACTTGATCGTTCTACAAGTCGAAAATTGGAAAAATACGTGATATTTTTGCTTGATGCTATTTTTGTCGGTATGCAAAATCGTTGTCAAGATTCTCAAACCTTAAAATCAGGCCAGCCGGCAATTGGCGGGTGAAAATTTCAATCAATTCCCATTCCTCACATCAAACTATGCATATAACAATAGCTTTTATGCTGAATGACGGCTATCCGGCTGTCCCTATCCAAAAATTGAGAAAGCCATAAGTGTCCCTACCTACTTTGCGCCGAAGCAATACGAATCAAAAAGAACTACGAATGGGGACTTAGAATAATTTTTCATTTTTCCCAACTTTGAAAATAATCACTTGAAAAAAATCTTAGAATCCAAAGAATAGTATACTTGATCGTTCTACAAGTCGAAAATTGGAAAAATAAGTGATATTTTTGCTTGATGCTATTTTTGTCGGTATGCAAAATCGTTGTCAAGATTCTCAAACCTTAAAATCAGGCCAGCCGGCAATTGGCGGGTGAAAATTTCAATCAATTCCCATTCCTCACATCAAACTATGTATATAACAATAGCTTTTATGCTGAATGACGGCTATCCGGCTGTCCCTATCCAAAAATTGAGAAAGCCATAAGTGTCCCTACCTACTTTGCGCCGAAGCAATACGAATCAAAAAGAACTACGAATGGGGACTTAGAATAATTTTTCATTTTTCCCAACTTTGAAAATAATCACTTGAAAAAAATCTTAGAATCCAAAGAATAGTATACTTGATCGTTCTACAAGTCGAAAATTGGAAAAATAAGTGATATTTTTGCTTGATGCTATTTTTGTCGGTATGCAAAATCGTTGTCAAGATTCTCAAACCTTAAAATCAGGCCAGCCGGCAATTGGCGGGTGAAAATTTCAATCAATTCCCATTCCTCACATCAAACTATGCATATAACAATAGCTTTTATGCTGAATGACGGCTATCCGGCTGTCCCTATCCAAAAATTGAGAAATCCATAAGTGTCCCTACCTACTTTGCGCCGAAGCAATACGAATCAAAAAGAACTACGAATGGGGACTTAGAATAATTTTTCATTTTTCCCAACTTTGAAAATAATCACTTGAAAAAAATCTTAGAATCCAAAGAATAGTACACTTGATCGTTCTACAAGTCGAAAATTGGAAAAATAAGTGATATTTTTGCTTGATGCTATTTTTGTCGGTATGCAAAATCGTTGTCAAGATTCTCAAACCTTAAAATCAGGCCAGCCGGCAATTGGCGGGTGAAAATTTCAATCAATTCCCATTCCTCACATCAAACTATGCATATAACAATAGCTTTTATGCTGAATGACGGCTATCCGGCTGTCCCTATCCAAAAATTGAGAAATCCATAAGTGTCCCTACCTACTTTGCGCCGAAGCAATACGAATCAAAAAGAACTACGAATGGGGACTTAGAATAATTTTTCATTTTTCCCAACTTTGAAAATAATCACTTGAAAAAAATCTTAGAATCCAAAGAATAGTACACTTGATCGTTCTACAAGTCGAAAATTGGAAAAATAAGTGATATTTTTGCTTGATGCTATTTTTGTCGGTATGCAAAATCGTTGTCAAGATTCTCAAACCTTAAAATCAGGCCAGCCGGCAATTGGCGGGTGAAAATTTCAATCAATTCCCATTCCTCACATCAAACTATGCATATAACAATAGCTTTTATGCTGAATGACGGCTATCCGGCTGTCCCTATCCAAAAATTGAGAAATCCATAAGTGTCCCTACCTACTTTGCGCCGAAGCAATACGAATCAAAAAGAACTACGAATGGGGACTTAGAATAATTTTTCATTTTTCCCAACTTTGAAAATAATCACTTGAAAAAAATCTTAGAATCCAAAGAATAGTATACTTGATCGTTCTACAAGTCGAAAATTGGAAAAATAAGTGATATTTTTGCTTGATGCTATTTTTGTCGGTATGCAAAATCGTTGTCAAGATTCTCAAACCTTAAAATCAGGCCAGCCGGCAATTGGCGGGTGAAAATTTCAATCAATTCCCATTCCTCACATCAAACTATGCATATAACAATAGCTTTTATGCTGAATGACGGCTATCCGGCTGTCCCTATCCAAAAATTGAGAAAGCCATAAGTGTCCCTACCTACTTTGCGCCGAAGCAATACGAATCAAAAAGAACTACGAATGGGGACTTAGAATAATTTTTCATTTTTCCCAACTTTGAAAATAATCACTTGAAAAAAATCTTAGAATCCAAAGAATAGTATACTTGATCGTTCTACAAGTCGAAAATTGGAAAAATAAGTGATATTTTTGCTTGATGCTATTTTTGTCGGTATGCAAAATCGTTGTCAAGATTCTCAAACCTTAAAATCAGGCCAGCCGGCAATTGGCGGGTGAAAATTTCAATCAATTCCCATTCCTCACATCAAACTATGCATATAACAATAGCTTTTATGCTGAATGACGGCTATCCGGCTGTCCCTATCCAAAAATTGAGAAATCCATAAGTGTCCCTACCTACTTTGCGCCGAAGCAATACGAATCAAAAAGAACTACGAATGGGGACTTAGAATAATTTTTCATTTTTCCCAACTTTGAAAATAATCACTTGAAAAAAAACTTAGAATCCAAAGAATAGTATACTTGATCGTTCTACAAGTCGAAAATTGGAAAAATAAGTGATATTTTTGCTTGATGCTATTTTTGTCGGTATGCAAAATCGTTGTCAAGATTCTCAAACCTTAAAATCAGGCCAGCCGGCAATTGGCGGGTGAAAATTTCAATCAATTCCCATTCCTCACATCAAACTATGCATATAACAATAGCTTTTATGCTGAATGACGGCTATCCGGCTGTCCCTATCCAAAAATTGAGAAAGCCATAAGTGTCCCTACCTACTTTGCGCCGAAGCAATACGAATCAAAAAGAACTACGAATGGGGACTTAGAATAATTTTTCATTTTTCCCAACTTTGAAAATAATCACTTGAAAAAAATCTTAGAATCCAAAGAATAGTATACTTGATCGTTCTACAAGTCGAAAATTGGAAAAATAAGTGATATTTTTGCTTGATGCTATTTTTGTCGGTATGCAAAATCGTTGTCAAGATTCTCAAACCTTAAAATCAGGCCAGCCGGCAATTGGCGGGTGAAAATTTCAATCAATTCCCATTCCTCACATCAAACTATGCATATAACAATAGCTTTTATGCTGAATGACGGCTATCCGGCTGTCCCTATCCAAAAATTGAGAAAGCCATAAGTGTCCCTACCTACTTTGCGCCGAAGCAATACGAATCAAAAAGAACTACGAATGGGGACTTAGAATAATTTTTCATTTTTCCCAACTTTGAAAATAATCACTTGAAAAAAATCTTAGAATCCAAAGAATAGTATACTTGATCGTTCTACAAGTCGAAAATTGGAAAAATAAGTGATATTTTTGCTTGATGCTATTTTTGTCGGTATGCAAAATCGTTGTCAAGATTCTCAAACCTTAAAATCAGGCCAGCCGGCAATTGGCGGGTGAAAATTTCAATCAATTCCCATTCCTCACATCAAACTATGCATATAACAATAGCTTTTATGCTGAATGACGGCTATCCGGCTGTCCCTATCCAAAAATTGAGAAAGCCATAAGTGTCCCTACCTACTTTGCGCCGAAGCAATACGAATCAAAAAGAACTACGAATGGGGACTTAGAATAATTTTTCATTTTTCCCAACTTTGAAAATAATCACTTGAAAAAAATCTTAGAATCCAAAGAATAGTATACTTGATCGTTCTACAAGTCGAAAATTGGAAAAATACGTGATATTTTTGCTTGATGCTATTTTTGTCGGTATGCAAAATCGTTGTCAAGATTCTCAAACCTTAAAATCAGGCCAGCCGGCAATTGGCGGGTGAAAATTTCAATCAATTCCCATTCCTCACATCAAACTATGCATATAACAATAGCTTTTATGCTGAATGACGGCTATCCGGCTGTCCCTATCCAAAAATTGAGAAAGCCATAAGTGTCCCTACCTACTTTGCGCCGAAGCAATACGAATCAAAAAGAACTACGAATGGGGACTTAGAATAATTTTTCATTTTTCCCAACTTTGAAAATAATCACTTGAAAAAAATCTTAGAATCCAAAGAATAGTATACTTGATCGTTCTACAAGTCGAAAATTGGAAAAATAAGTGATATTTTTGCTTGATGCTATTTTTGTCGGTATGCAAAATCGTTGTCAAGATTCTCAAACCTTAAAATCAGGCCAGCCGGCAATTGGCGGGTGAAAATTTCAATCAATTCCCATTCCTCACATCAAACTATGTATATAACAATAGCTTTTATGCTGAATGACGGCTATCCGGCTGTCCCTATCCAAAAATTGAGAAAGCCATAAGTGTCCCTACCTACTTTGCGCCGAAGCAATACGAATCAAAAAGAACTACGAATGGGGACTTAGAATAATTTTTCATTTTTCCCAACTTTGAAAATAATCACTTGAAAAAAATCTTAGAATCCAAAGAATAGTATACTTGATCGTTCTACAAGTCGAAAATTGGAAAAATAAGTGATATTTTTGCTTGATGCTATTTTTGTCGGTATGCAAAATCGTTGTCAAGATTCTCAAACCTTAAAATCAGGCCAGCCGGCAATTGGCGGGTGAAAATTTCAATCAATTCCCATTCCTCACATCAAACTATGCATATAACAATAGCTTTTATGCTGAATGACGGCTATCCGGCTGTCCCTATCCAAAAATTGAGAAATCCATAAGTGTCCCTACCTACTTTGCGCCGAAGCAATACGAATCAAAAAGAACTACGAATGGGGACTTAGAATAATTTTTCATTTTTCCCAACTTTGAAAATAATCACTTGAAAAAAATCTTAGAATCCAAAGAATAGTACACTTGATCGTTCTACAAGTCGAAAATTGGAAAAATAAGTGATTATTTTTGCTTGATGCTATTTTTGTCGGTATGCAAAATCGTTGTCAAGATTCTCAAACCTTAAAATCAGGCCAGCCGGCAATTGGCGGGTGAAAATTTCAATCAATTCCCATTCCTCACATCAAACTATGCATATAACAATAGCTTTTATGCTGAATGACGGCTATCCGGCTGTCCCTATCCAAAAATTGAGAAATCCATAAGTGTCCCTACCTACTTTGCGCCGAAGCAATACGAATCAAAAAGAACTACGAATGGGGACTTAGAATAATTTTTCATTTTTCCCAACTTTGAAAATAATCACTTGAAAAAAATCTTAGAATCCAAAGAATAGTACACTTGATCGTTCTACAAGTCGAAAATTGGAAAAATAAGTGATATTTTTGCTTGATGCTATTTTTGTCGGTATGCAAAATCGTTGTCAAGATTCTCAAACCTTAAAATCAGGCCAGCCGGCAATTGGCGGGTGAAAATTTCAATCAATTCCCATTCCTCACATCAAACTATGCATATAACAATAGCTTTTATGCTGAATGACGGCTATCCGGCTGTCCCTATCCAAAAATTGAGAAATCCATAAGTGTCCCTACCTACTTTGCGCCGAAGCAATACGAATCAAAAAGAACTACGAATGGGGACTTAGAATAATTTTTCATTTTTCCCAACTTTGAAAATAATCACTTGAAAAAAATCTTAGAATCCAAAGAATAGTATACTTGATCGTTCTACAAGTCGAAAATTGGAAAAATAAGTGATATTTTTGCTTGATGCTATTTTTGTCGGTATGCAAAATCGTTGTCAAGATTCTCAAACCTTAAAATCAGGCCAGCCGGCAATTGGCGGGTGAAAATTTCAATCAATTCCCATTCCTCACATCAAACTATGCATATAACAATAGCTTTTATGCTGAATGACGGCTATCCGGCTGTCCCTATCCAAAAATTGAGAAAGCCATAAGTGTCCCTACCTACTTTGCGCCGAAGCAATACGAATCAAAAAGAACTACGAATGGGGACTTAGAATAATTTTTCATTTTTCCCAACTTTGAAAATAATCACTTGAAAAAAATCTTAGAATCCAAAGAATAGTATACTTGATCGTTCTACAAGTCGAAAATTGGAAAAATAAGTGATATTTTTGCTTGATGCTATTTTTGTCGGTATGCAAAATCGTTGTCAAGATTCTCAAACCTTAAAATCAGGCCAGCCGGCAATTGGCGGGTGAAAATTTCAATCAATTCCCATTCCTCACATCAAACTATGCATATAACAATAGCTTTTATGCTGAATGACGGCTATCCGGCTGTCCCTATCCAAAAATTGAGAAAGCCATAAGTGTCCCTACCTACTTTGCGCCGAAGCAATACGAATCAAAAAGAACTACGAATGGGGACTTAGAATAATTTTTCATTTTTCCCAACTTTGAAAATAATCACTTGAAAAAAATCTTAGAATCCAAAGAATAGTATACTTGATCGTTCTACAAGTCGAAAATTGGAAAAATAAGTGATATTTTTGCTTGATGCTATTTTTGTCGGTATGCAAAATCGTTGTCAAGATTCTCAAACCTTAAAATCAGGCCAGCCGGCAATTGGCGGGTGAAAATTTCAATCAATTCCCATTCCTCACATCAAACTATGCATATAACAATAGCTTTTATGCTGAATGACGGCTATCCGGCTGTCCCTATCCAAAAATTGAGAAAGCCATAAGTGTCCCTACCTACTTTGCGCCGAAGCAATACGAATCAAAAAGAACTACGAATGGGGACTTAGAATAATTTTTCATTTTTCCCAACTTTGAAAATAATCACTTGAAAAAAATCTTAGAATCCAAAGAATAGTATACTTGATCGTTCTACAAGTCGAAAATTGGAAAAATAAGTGATATTTTTGCTTGATGCTATTTTTGTCGGTATGCAAAATCGTTGTCAAGATTCTCAAACCTTAAAATCAGGCCAGCCGGCAATTGGCGGGTGAAAATTTCAATCAATTCCCATTCCTCACATCAAACTATGCATATAACAATAGCTTTTATGCTGAATGACGGCTATCCGGCTGTCCCTATCCAAAAATTGAGAAAGCCATAAGTGTCCCTACCTACTTTGCGCCGAAGCAATACGAATCAAAAAGAACTACGAATGGGGACTTAGAATAATTTTTCATTTTTCCCAACTTTGAAAATAATCACTTGAAAAAAATCTTAGAATCCAAAGAATAGTATACTTGATCGTTCTACAAGTCGAAAATTGGAAAAATAAGTGATATTTTTGCTTGATGCTATTTTTGTCGGTATGCAAAATCGTTGTCAAGATTCTCAAACCTTAAAATCAGGCCAGCCGGCAATTGGCGGGTGAAAATTTCAATCAATTCCCATTCCTCACATCAAACTATGCATATAACAATAGCTTTTATGCTGAATGACGGCTATCCGGCTGTCCCTATCCAAAAATTGAGAAAGCCATAAGTGTCCCTACCTACTTTGCGCCGAAGCAATACGAATCAAAAAGAACTACGAATGGGGACTTAGAATAATTTTTCATTTTTCCCAACTTTGAAAATAATCACTTGAAAAAAATCTTAGAATCCAAAGAATAGTATACTTGATCGTTCTACAAGTCGAAAATTGGAAAAATAAGTGATATTTTTGCTTGATGCTATTTTTGTCGGTATGCAAAATCGTTGTCAAGATTCTCAAACCTTAAAATCAGGCCAGCCGGCAATTGGCGGGTGAAAATTTCAATCAATTCCCATTCCTCACATCAAACTATGCATATAACAATAGCTTTTATGCTGAATGACGGCTATCCGGCTGTCCCTATCCAAAAATTGAGAAATCCATAAGTGTCCCTACCTACTTTGCGCCGAAGCAATACGAATCAAAAAGAACTACGAATGGGGACTTAGAATAATTTTTCATTTTTCCCAACTTTGAAAATAATCACTTGAAAAAAATCTTAGAATCCAAAGAATAGTACACTTGATCGTTCTACAAGTCGAAAATTGGAAAAATAAGTGATATTTTTGCTTGATGCTATTTTTGTCGGTATGCAAAATCGTTGTCAAGATTCTCAAACCTTAAAATCAGGCCAGCCGGCAATTGGCGGGTGAAAATTTCAATCAATTCCCATTCCTCACAT
>NW_026973965.1:7500-10000 GCF_034640455.1 Diachasmimorpha longicaudata | reverse complement strand
CTAAGCTGCCCCCAATCGGATCTCCGGGGGGGCACAATGATGCGTCCGTCGTGCGGCGAAGTCTGCGCATCGCTTCCCAGCATGCCAGAGGAACAACACCAGCAGCGACTACATCGAGGGACCCAAGGAGGGTGGTGCCCTCAAGGGTTCGTAGTCGCCCGCCGTGCGCCGGGGTACTGCCCTCCCGACGAGGGAAAGGTTCCAGCCTTCGTGCTGTCCACGAGGACGTCGCAGAGGACGAAGGAGTGACTGCGCATCCGAGCCAGCCAACGCCGGGATCTTCAAGATCATCAACCGGTGAGTCCACTCATTTATTAGGTAGGGTTCGCGAGTGCCAAGTTAATTTAAGTAGGATTGATAGTCATCGCGTCGCGACCGGAGGCTCACCGGTACCCCCTGTTCCAATAGGTCATCCTCCCCGGACCCCTGCGATCGAGGGACCGGGCGCGCAACGCGACGTTAGAATACTGCAATTGAACATGTCCCGCTCAATTGCAGTAACCGGGGAGGTCTTCCAGTTAATTCGCAAAGAGCGTCTGGACATATTGTTGCTCCAAGAGCCGTATGCCATTCGTGAGGCGAACACCTGGGCCATCCGCGGCCTAGGAGTCGGAATGCGTATTGCCGCGAGCTCAACGGAGCGACCGTGGGCGGCCGTCGTTGCGTGCAACTCCATCGTGGAGATTGCTTACGTGTCCCAATTAAGTAATGCACATTGCGTTTGTGCTGAAGCCCGCGTCCCCGGTGGATCCTTCTTCGTCGTCTCCAGTTATTTTCAATACTCGGACGACATAGAAATCCACCTGAAGCAGCTTGAAAAGGTTCTCAGCTGTCTCAGGGGTCGCCGCGTTCTGGTGGCGGCCGATTCGAACGCCCAACACTCCCTTTGGAGCCCCAGGACCACTGACCGTGGTGTCCTCCTGGGTGAGCTCATAGAGTCTTTCGGTCTCCGCGTCGCGAATGATGCTAGGCAGGGCCCAACCTTCAGGAGTGCCGCAGGTACGTCGTTCATCGACGTCACACTGGCCACCCCTGGCATGTATAAATTCATACGTGCATGGAGGTTGGAGGACGAGTGGTCCACCGGTGACCACACGTCGGTTTTCTTTCGCTTAGCGATCCGGAGTTCCTCACAGCGCGTCAATAACTCGGGAGTCGGCGAGGGCTCTACCATGCGGTTCAACGTTCGTCGGG
Source organism: Diachasmimorpha longicaudata (assembly GCF_034640455.1). Classification (NCBI taxonomy): domain Eukaryota; kingdom Metazoa; phylum Arthropoda; class Insecta; order Hymenoptera; family Braconidae; genus Diachasmimorpha; species Diachasmimorpha longicaudata. Next base: position 8,806 of record NW_026973965.1, on the reverse strand, counting down.
CCGACTGGGAAAAGTTCGAGGCGACCCTCGATGAGGAGGCCCGTGAGAAACTCGTGGACCATCCGCTGGATTCTACAGCGGATGTCGAGAGAATGGCAGAAGTACTGGGTGACGTACTCACCAAAGCCTGCCAAGATTCGATGCCGCGCCGCAGACATTACCGTCGCGCGAATCCGTGGTGGACCGAGGAGCTGACCAGCAAACGCAAACTGGTCAGTCGTCTCCGAAACGGCTACCGAAGGGAGACTAACCCTGACGCGCGAAAGATTAAACAGAGCAGGTATCGTGTAGTCCTGCGATCGTATACCAGGCTACTTAGGACAACTAAAGAAAATAGCTGGCGCGGCTACATAACGACGGAAAGCAACGCGAATCCCTGGGGCTTTCACTATAAATACGCGGCTGATAAATTGCGCGTAGGCACGGTCCTCAGCACACTTAGAACCGCGAATGGCACGACACTTACAATGCGTGAGACTGCTGAGGTCCTGTTGGACACACACGTACCCGACGACGACCCCAACGCCGACACAACGGAACAGAGAGACATCCGCGAACGCGTGAAGAACCTAAGGGTTCAAACAGAGGACGCACGAGACTTGACGGACGACCAAATTAAGGGTCTCGTAAAGACCCTTAAGAACGACAAAGCCCCAGGATGCGATTTAGTTGAAGTTAGGGTCCTAAAAGTCGCGGTCATGAGGATGCCTCACATCTTCACGCGACTCTTCAACGCCTGCCTTAAGCACGGCGTTTTCCCCACCGTTTGGAAAGTCGGCACACTTCGTGCTCTCCTCAAAGGAGTTCACAAGGATGTGTCCGACCCCAAATCCTACCGTCCCATTTGCCTCTTGTCGGTTGTCGGGAAATTTTTCGAAAAGGTCCTGCACGGGATCCTTACGGCGAAAGTCCTTACTGAGGACAAAATATCAGGACGTCAATATGGCTTTCTGCCTGGACGCTCCACGGAAGACGCGATAGTAGAGTTGCGTGAATTAGTCGAACGCGGTAACGACAAGAGGTACGTCATTGGACTCCTTTTCGATATTTCAGGAGCCTTTGACAACGTGTGGTGGCCCCTAGTCCTCCAGTCTTTGGCGGATCGAGACTGTCCGAAGAATGTCTTTGAAGTGCTCCGGAGCTACTTTGACAATCGGACCGTCAAGATCGCCTGGAGCGACCAAGAGGTTTCCAGGCCGGCCACCCGGGGCTGTCCACAAGGATCAGTCCTGGGCCCCGCTTGCTGGAATCTCATGTTCGATGCCCTCCTCAAGAGCATCGAGCAGAATTTTGGCGCAATCGAAGT
>NW_026973965.1:0-2500 GCF_034640455.1 Diachasmimorpha longicaudata | reverse complement strand
AAATTGGAAAAATAAGTGATATTTTTGCTTGATGCTATTTTTGTCGGTATGCAAAATCGTTGTCAAGATTCTCAAACCTTAAAATCAGGCCAGCCGGCAATTGGCGGGTGAAAATTTCAATCAATTCCCATTCCTCACATCAAACTATGCATATAACAATAGCTTTTATGCTGAATGACGGCTATCCGGCTGTCCCTATCCAAAAATTGAGAAAGCCATAAGTGTCCCTACCTACTTTGCGCCGAAGCAATACGAATCAAAAAGAACTACGAATGGGGACTTAGAATAATTTTTCATTTTTCCCAACTTTGAAAATAATCACTTGAAAAAAATCTTAGAATCCAAAGAATAGTATACTTGATCGTTCTACAAGTCGAAAATTGGAAAAATAAGTGATATTTTTGCTTGATGCTATTTTTGTCGGTATGCAAAATCGTTGTCAAGATTCTCAAACCTTAAAATCAGGCCAGCCGGCAATTGGCGGGTGAAAATTTCAATCAATTCCCATTCCTCACATCAAACTATGCATATAACAATAGCTTTTATGCTGAATGACGGCTATCCGGCTGTCCCTATCCAAAAATTGAGAAAGCCATAAGTGTCCCTACCTACTTTGCGCCGAAGCAATACGAATCAAAAAGAACTACGAATGGGGACTTAGAATAATTTTTCATTTTTCCCAACTTTGAAAATAATCACTTGAAAAAAATCTTAGAATCCAAAGAATAGTATACTTGATCGTTCTACAAGTCGAAAATTGGAAAAATAAGTGATATTTTTGCTTGATGCTATTTTTGTCGGTATGCAAAATCGTTGTCAAGATTCTCAAACCTTAAAATCAGGCCAGCCGGCAATTGGCGGGTGAAAATTTCAATCAATTCCCATTCCTCACATCAAACTATGCATATAACAATAGCTTTTATGCTGAATGACGGCTATCCGGCTGTCCCTATCCAAAAATTGAGAAAGCCATAAGTGTCCCTACCTACTTTGCGCCGAAGCAATACGAATCAAAAAGAACTACGAATGGGGACTTAGAATAATTTTTCATTTTTCCCAACTTTGAAAATAATCACTTGAAAAAAATCTTAGAATCCAAAGAATAGTATACTTGATCGTTCTACAAGTCGAAAATTGGAAAAATAAGTGATATTTTTGCTTGATGCTATTTTTGTCGGTATGCAAAATCGTTGTCAAGATTCTCAAACCTTAAAATCAGGCCAGCCGGCAATTGGCGGGTGAAAATTTCAATCAATTCCCATTCCTCACATCAAACTATGCATATAACAATAGCTTTTATGCTGAATGACGGCTATCCGGCTGTCCCTATCCAAAAATTGAGAAATCCATAAGTGTCCCTACCTACTTTGCGCCGAAGCAATACGAATCAAAAAGAACTACGAATGGGGACTTAGAATAATTTTTCATTTTTCCCAACTTTGAAAATAATCACTTGAAAAAAAACTTAGAATCCAAAGAATAGTATACTTGATCGTTCTACAAGTCGAAAATTGGAAAAATAAGTGATATTTTTGCTTGATGCTATTTTTGTCGGTATGCAAAATCGTTGTCAAGATTCTCAAACCTTAAAATCAGGCCAGCCGGCAATTGGCGGGTGAAAATTTCAATCAATTCCCATTCCTCACATCAAACTATGCATATAACAATAGCTTTTATGCTGAATGACGGCTATCCGGCTGTCCCTATCCAAAAATTGAGAAAGCCATAAGTGTCCCTACCTACTTTGCGCCGAAGCAATACGAATCAAAAAGAACTACGAATGGGGACTTAGAATAATTTTTCATTTTTCCCAACTTTGAAAATAATCACTTGAAAAAAATCTTAGAATCCAAAGAATAGTATACTTGATCGTTCTACAAGTCGAAAATTGGAAAAATAAGTGATATTTTTGCTTGATGCTATTTTTGTCGGTATGCAAAATCGTTGTCAAGATTCTCAAACCTTAAAATCAGGCCAGCCGGCAATTGGCGGGTGAAAATTTCAATCAATTCCCATTCCTCACATCAAACTATGCATATAACAATAGCTTTTATGCTGAATGACGGCTATCCGGCTGTCCCTATCCAAAAATTGAGAAAGCCATAAGTGTCCCTACCTACTTTGCGCCGAAGCAATACGAATCAAAAAGAACTACGAATGGGGACTTAGAATAATTTTTCATTTTTCCCAACTTTGAAAATAATCACTTGAAAAAAATCTTAGAATCCAAAGAATAGTATACTTGATCGTTCTACAAGTCGAAAATTGGAAAAATAAGTGATATTTTTGCTTGATGCTATTTTTGTCGGTATGCAAAATCGTTGTCAAGATTCTCAAACCTTAAAATCAGGCCAGCCGGCAATTGGCGGGTGAAAATTTCAATCAATTCCCATTCCTCACATCAAACTATGCATATAACAATAGCTTTTATGCTGAATGACGGCTATCCGGCTGTCCCTATCCAAAAATTGAGAAAGCCATAAGTGTACATCACACGTAC
>NW_026973964.1:25000-45000 GCF_034640455.1 Diachasmimorpha longicaudata | reverse complement strand
CTTTGCGCCGAAGCAATACGAATCAAAAAGAACTACGAATGGGGACTTAGAATAATTTTTCATTTTTCCCAACTTTGAAAATAATCACTTGAAAAAAATCTTAGAATCCAAAGAATAGTATACTTGATCGTTCTACAAGTCGAAAATTGGAAAAATAAGTGATATTTTTGCTTGATGCTATTTTTGTCGGTATGCAAAATCGTTGTCAAGATTCTCAAACCTTAAAATCAGGCCAGCCGGCAATTGGCGGGTGAAAATTTCAATCAATTCCCATTCCTCACATCAAACTATGCATATAACAATAGCTTTTATGCTGAATGACGGCTATCCGGCTGTCCCTATCCAAAAATTGAGAAATCCATAAGTGTCCCTACCTACTTTGCGCCGAAGCAATACGAATCAAAAAGAACTACGAATGGGGACTTAGAATAATTTTTCATTTTTCCCAACTTTGAAAATAATCACTTGAAAAAAATCTTAGAATCCAAAGAATAGTATACTTGATCGTTCTACAAGTCGAAAATTGGAAAAATAAGTGATATTTTTGCTTGATGCTATTTTTGTCGGTATGCAAAATCGTTGTCAAGATTCTCAAACCTTAAAATCAGGCCAGCCGGCAATTGGCGGGTGAAAATTTCAATCAATTCCATTCCTCACATCAAACTATGCATATAACAATAGCTTTTATGCTGAATGACGGCTATCCGGCTGTCCCTATCCAAAAATTGAGAAATCCATAAGTGTCCCTACCTACTTTGCGCCGAAGCAATACGAATCAAAAAGAACTACGAATGGGGACTTAGAATAATTTTTCATTTTTCCCAACTTTGAAAATAATCACTTGAAAAAAATCTTAGAATCCAAAGAATAGTATACTTGATCGTTCTACAAGTCGAAAATTGGAAAAATAAGTGATATTTTTGCTTGATGCTATTTTTGTCGGTATGCAAAATCGTTGTCAAGATTCTCAAACCTTAAAATCAGGCCAGCCGGCAATTGGCGGGTGAAAATTTCAATCAATTCCCATTCCTCACATCAAACTATGCATATAACAATAGCTTTTATGCTGAATGACGGCTATCCGGCTGTCCCTATCCAAAAATTGAGAAATCCATAAGTGTCCCTACCTACTTTGCGCCGAAGCAATACGAATCAAAAAGAACTACGAATGGGGACTTAGAATAATTTTTCATTTTTCCCAACTTTGAAAATAATCACTTGAAAAAAATCTTAGAATCCAAAGAATAGTATACTTGATCGTTCTACAAGTCGAAAATTGGAAAAATAAGTGATATTTTTGCTTGATGCTATTTTTGTCGGTATGCAAAATCGTTGTCAAGATTCTCAAACCTTAAAATCAGGCCAGCCGGCAATTGGCGGGTGAAAATTTCAATCAATTCCCATTCCTCACATCAAACTATGCATATAACAATAGCTTTTATGCTGAATGACGGCTATCCGGCTGTCCCTATCCAAAAATTGAGAAATCCATAAGTGTCCCTACCTACTTTGCGCCGAAGCAATACGAATCAAAAAGAACTACGAATGGGGACTTAGAATAATTTTTCATTTTTCCCAACTTTGAAAATAATCACTTGAAAAAAATCTTAGAATCCAAAGAATAGTATACTTGATCGTTCTACAAGTCGAAAATTGGAAAAATAAGTGATATTTTTGCTTGATGCTATTTTTGTCGGTATGCAAAATCGTTGTCAAGATTCTCAAACCTTAAAATCAGGCCAGCCGGCAATTGGCGGGTGAAAATTTCAATCAATTCCCATTCCTCACATCAAACTATGCATATAACAATAGCTTTTATGCTGAATGACGGCTATCCGGCTGTCCCTATCCAAAAATTGAGAAATCCATAAGTGTCCCTACCTACTTTGCGCCGAAGCAATACGAATCAAAAAGAACTACGAATGGGGACTTAGAATAATTTTTCATTTTTCCCAACTTTGAAAATAATCACTTGAAAAAAATCTTAGAATCCAAAGAATAGTATACTTGATCGTTCTACAAGTCGAAAATTGGAAAAATAAGTGATATTTTTGCTTGATGCTATTTTTGTCGGTATGCAAAATCGTTGTCAAGATTCTCAAACCTTAAAATCAGGCCAGCCGGCAATTGGCGGGTGAAAATTTCAATCAATTCCCATTCCTCACATCAAACTATGCATATAACAATAGCTTTTATGCTGAATGACGGCTATCCGGCTGTCCCTATCCAAAAATTGAGAAATCCATAAGTGTCCCTACCTACTTTGCGCCGAAGCAATACGAATCAAAAAGAACTACGAATGGGGACTTAGAATAATTTTTCATTTTTCCCAACTTTGAAAATAATCACTTGAAAAAAATCTTAGAATCCAAAGAATAGTATACTTGATCGTTCTACAAGTCGAAAATTGGAAAAATAAGTGATATTTTTGCTTGATGCTATTTTTGTCGGTATGCAAAATCGTTGTCAAGATTCTCAAACCTTAAAATCAGGCCAGCCGGCAATTGGCGGGTGAAAATTTCAATCAATTCCCATTCCTCACATCAAACTATGCATATAACAATAGCTTTTATGCTGAATGACGGCTATCCGGCTGTCCCTATCCAAAAATTGAGAAATCCATAAGTGTCCCTACCTACTTTGCGCCGAAGCAATACGAATCAAAAAGAACTACGAATGGGGACTTAGAATAATTTTTCATTTTTCCCAACTTTGAAAATAATCACTTGAAAAAAATCTTAGAATCCAAAGAATAGTATACTTGATCGTTCTACAAGTCGAAAATTGGAAAAATAAGTGATATTTTTGCTTGATGCTATTTTTGTCGGTATGCAAAATCGTTGTCAAGATTCTCAAACCTTAAAATCAGGCCAGCCGGCAATTGGCGGGTGAAAATTTCAATCAATTCCCATTCCTCACATCAAACTATGCATATAACAATAGCTTTTATGCTGAATGACGGCTATCCGGCTGTCCCTATCCAAAAATTGAGAAAGCCATAAGTGTCCCTACCTACTTTGCGCCGAAGCAATACGAATCAAAAAGAACTACGAATGGGGACTTAGAATAATTTTTCATTTTTCCCAACTTTGAAAATAATCACTTGAAAAAAATCTTAGAATCCAAAGAATAGTATACTTGATCGTTCTACAAGTCGAAAATTGGAAAAATAAGTGATATTTTTGCTTGATGCTATTTTTGTCGGTATGCAAAATCGTTGTCAAGATTCTCAAACCTTAAAATCAGGCCAGCCGGCAATTGGCGGGTGAAAATTTCAATCAATTCCCATTCCTCACATCAAACTATGCATATAACAATAGCTTTTATGCTGAATGACGGCTATCCGGCTGTCCCTATCCAAAAATTGAGAAATCCATAAGTGTCCCTACCTACTTTGCGCCGAAGCAATACGAATCAAAAAGAACTACGAATGGGGACTTAGAATAATTTTTCATTTTTCCCAACTTTGAAAATAATCACTTGAAAAAAATCTTAGAATCCAAAGAATAGTATACTTGATCGTTCTACAAGTCGAAAATTGGAAAAATAAGTGATATTTTTGCTTGATGCTATTTTTGTCGGTATGCAAAATCGTTGTCAAGATTCTCAAACCTTAAAATCAGGCCAGCCGGCAATTGGCGGGTGAAAATTTCAATCAATTCCCATTCCTCACATCAAACTATGCATATAACAATAGCTTTTATGCTGAATGACGGCTATCCGGCTGTCCCTATCCAAAAATTGAGAAATCCATAAGTGTCCCTACCTACTTTGCGCCGAAGCAATACGAATCAAAAAGAACTACGAATGGGGACTTAGAATAATTTTTCATTTTTCCCAACTTTGAAAATAATCACTTGAAAAAAATCTTAGAATCCAAAGAATAGTATACTTGATCGTTCTACAAGTCGAAAATTGGAAAAATAAGTGATATTTTTGCTTGATGCTATTTTTGTCGGTATGCAAAATCGTTGTCAAGATTCTCAAACCTTAAAATCAGGCCAGCCGGCAATTGGCGGGTGAAAATTTCAATCAATTCCCATTCCTCACATCAAACTATGCATATAACAATAGCTTTTATGCTGAATGACGGCTATCCGGCTGTCCCTATCCAAAAATTGAGAAATCCATAAGTGTCCCTACCTACTTTGCGCCGAAGCAATACGAATCAAAAAGAACTACGAATGGGGACTTAGAATAATTTTTCATTTTTCCCAACTTTGAAAATAATCACTTGAAAAAAATCTTAGAATCCAAAGAATAGTATACTTGATCGTTCTACAAGTCGAAAATTGGAAAAATAAGTGATATTTTTGCTTGATGCTATTTTTGTCGGTATGCAAAATCGTTGTCAAGATTCTCAAACCTTAAAATCAGGCCAGCCGGCAAGTGGCGGGTGAAAATTTCAATCAATTCCCATTCCTCACATCAAACTATGCATATAACAATAGCTTTTATGCTGAATGACGGCTATCCGGCTGTCCCTATCCAAAAATTGAGAAAGCCATAAGTGTCCCTACCTACTTTGCGCCGAAGCAATACGAATCAAAAAGAACTACGAATGGGGACTTAGAATAATTTTTCATTTTTCCCAACTTTGAAAATAATCACTTGAAAAAAATCTTAGAATCCAAAGAATAGTATACTTGATCGTTCTACAAGTCGAAAATTGGAAAAATAAGTGATATTTTTGCTTGATGCTATTTTTGTCGGTATGCAAAATCGTTGTCAAGATTCTCAAACCTTAAAATCAGGCCAGCCGGCAATTGGCGGGTGAAAATTTCAATCAATTCCCATTCCTCACATCAAACTATGCATATAACAATAGCTTTTATGCTGAATGACGGCTATCCGGCTGTCCCTATCCAAAAATTGAGAAATCCATAAGTGTCCCTACCTACTTTGCGCCGAAGCAATACGAATCAAAAAGAACTACGAATGGGGACTTAGAATAATTTTTCATTTTTCCCAACTTTGAAAATAATCACTTGAAAAAAATCTTAGAATCCAAAGAATAGTATACTTGATCGTTCTACAAGTCGAAAATTGGAAAAATAAGTGATATTTTTGCTTGATGCTATTTTTGTCGGTATGCAAAATCGTTGTCAAGATTCTCAAACCTTAAAATCAGGCCAGCCGGCAATTGGCGGGTGAAAATTTCAATCAATTCCCATTCCTCACATCAAACTATGCATATAACAATAGCTTTTATGCTGAATGACGGCTATCCGGCTGTCCCTATCCAAAAATTGAGAAATCCATAAGTGTCCCTACCTACTTTGCGCCGAAGCAATACGAATCAAAAAGAACTACGAATGGGGACTTAGAATAATTTTTCATTTTTCCCAACTTTGAAAATAATCACTTGAAAAAAATCTTAGAATCCAAAGAATAGTATACTTGATCGTTCTACAAGTCGAAAATTGGAAAAATAAGTGATATTTTTGCTTGATGCTATTTTTGTCGGTATGCAAAATCGTTGTCAAGATTCTCAAACCTTAAAATCAGGCCAGCCGGCAATTGGCGGGTGAAAATTTCAATCAATTCCCATTCCTCACATCAAACTATGCATATAACAATAGCTTTTATGCTGAATGACGGCTATCCGGCTGTCCCTATCCAAAAATTGAGAAAGCCATAAGTGTCCCTACCTACTTTGCGCCGAAGCAATACGAATCAAAAAGAACTACGAATGGGGACTTAGAATAATTTTTCATTTTTCCCAACTTTGAAAATAATCACTTGAAAAAAATCTTAGAATCCAAAGAATAGTATACTTGATCGTTCTACAAGTCGAAAATTGGAAAAATAAGTGATATTTTTGCTTGATGCTATTTTTGTCGGTATGCAAAATCGTTGTCAAGATTCTCAAACCTTAAAATCAGGCCAGCCGGCAATTGGCGGGTGAAAATTTCAATCAATTCCCATTCCTCACATCAAACTATGCATATAACAATAGCTTTTATGCTGAATGACGGCTATCCGGCTGTCCCTATCCAAAAATTGAGAAATCCATAAGTGTCCCTACCTACTTTGCGCCGAAGCAATACGAATCAAAAAGAACTACGAATGGGGACTTAGAATAATTTTTCATTTTTCCCAACTTTGAAAATAATCACTTGAAAAAAATCTTAGAATCCAAAGAATAGTATACTTGATCGTTCTACAAGTCGAAAATTGGAAAAATAAGTGATATTTTTGCTTGATGCTATTTTTGTCGGTATGCAAAATCGTTGTCAAGATTCTCAAACCTTAAAATCAGGCCAGCCGGCAATTGGCGGGTGAAAATTTCAATCAATTCCCATTCCTCACATCAAACTATGCATATAACAATAGCTTTTATGCTGAATGACGGCTATCCGGCTGTCCCTATCCAAAAATTGAGAAATCCATAAGTGTCCCTACCTACTTTGCGCCGAAGCAATACGAATCAAAAAGAACTACGAATGGGGACTTAGAATAATTTTTCATTTTTCCCAACTTTGAAAATAATCACTTGAAAAAAATCTTAGAATCCAAAGAATAGTATACTTGATCGTTCTACAAGTCGAAAATTGGAAAAATAAGTGATATTTTTGCTTGATGCTATTTTTGTCGGTATGCAAAATCGTTGTCAAGATTCTCAAACCTTAAAATCAGGCCAGCCGGCAATTGGCGGGTGAAAATTTCAATCAATTCCCATTCCTCACATCAAACTATGCATATAACAATAGCTTTTATGCTGAATGACGGCTATCCGGCTGTCCCTATCCAAAAATTGAGAAATCCATAAGTGTCCCTACCTACTTTGCGCCGAAGCAATACGAATCAAAAAGAACTACGAATGGGGACTTAGAATAATTTTTCATTTTTCCCAACTTTGAAAATAATCACTTGAAAAAAATCTTAGAATCCAAAGAATAGTATACTTGATCGTTCTACAAGTCGAAAATTGGAAAAATAAGTGATATTTTTGCTTGATGCTATTTTTGTCGGTATGCAAAAATAGCATCACAGAATTTTTAATTGTAAAAAATATATATTCATATATAATTGAATGCATAAAATTAAACTAAATTCTATATAACTAATTTATAATTTACCAAGTAACCGATATTATTAATTTTTATTGATGACTTGAAACGTTGATCCTATTTTTGTTGGTATGCAAAAATAGCATCACAGAATTTTTAATTAAAAAAAATATATATTCATATATAATTGAATGCATAAAATTAAACTAGATTCCATACGACTATTTTATAGTTTATCAAGTAACCGATATTATTAATTTTCAATGATGTCTTGGAACGTTGATGCTATTTTTGTTGGTATGCAAAAATAGCATCACAGAATTTTTAATTGAAAAAAATTATATTCATATATAATTGAATGCATAAAATTAAACTAAATTCTATACAACTAATTTATATTTTATCAAGTAACCGACATTATTAATTTTCAATGGTGTCTTGGAACGTTGATCCTATTTTTGTTGGTATGCAAAAATAGCATCACAGAATTTTTAATTAAAAAAAATATATATTCATATATAATTGAATCCATAAAATTAAACTAAATTCTATACAACTATTTTATAGTTTATCAAGTAACCGATATTATTAATTTTCAATGATGTCTTGGAACGTTGATGCTATTTTTGTTGGTATGCAAAAATAGCATCACAGAATTTTTAATTGAAAAAAATATATATTCAGATATAATTGAATGCATAAAATTAAACTAAATTCTATACAACTAATTTATATTTTATCAAGTAACCAATATTATTAATTTTCAATGATGTCTTGGAACGTTGATGCTATTTTTGTTGGTATGCAAAAATAGCATCACAGAATTTTTAATTGAAAAAAATTATATTCATATATAATTGAATGCATAAAATTAAACTAAATTCTATACAACTAATTTATATTTTATCAAGTAACCGACATTATTAATTTTCAATGGTGTCTTGGAACGTTGATCCTATTTTTGTTGGTATGCAAAAATAGCATCACAGAATTTTTAATTAAAAAAAATATATATTCATATATAATTGAATCCATAAAATTAAACTAAATTCTATACAACTATTTTATAGTTTATCAAGTAACCGATATTATTAATTTTCAATGATGTCTTGGAACGTTGATGCTATTTTTGTTGGTATGCAAAAATAGCATCACAGAATTTTTAATTGAAAAAAATATATATTCAGATATAATTGAATGCATAAAATTAAACTAAATTCTATACAACTAATTTATATTTTATCAAGTAACCGATATTATTAATTTTCAATGATGTCTTGGAACGTTGATGCTATTTTTGTTGGTATGCAAAAATAGCATCACAGAATTTTTCATTGAAAAAAATATATATTCATATATAATTGAATGCCTAAAATAAAAATAAATTCTATGTAACTAATTTATAATTTATCAAGTAACCGATATTATTAATTTTCAATGATGTCTTGGAACGTTGATCCTATTTTTGTTGGTATGCAAAAATAGCATCACAGAATTTTTAATTAAAAAAAATATATATTCATATATAATTGAATCCATAAAATTAAACTAAATTCTATACAACTATTTTATAGTTTATCAAGTAACCGATATTATTAATTTTCAATGATGTCTTGGAACGTTGATGCTATTTTTGTTGGTATGCAAAAATAGCATCACAGAATTTTTAATTGAAAAAAATATATATTCAGATATAATTGAATGCATAAAATTAAACTAAATTCTATACAACTAATTTATATTTTATCAAGTAACCAATATTATTAATTTTCAATGATGTCTTGGAACGTTGATGCTATTTTTGTTGGTATGCAAAAATAGCATCACAGAATTTTTAATTGAAAAAAATTATATTCATATATAATTGAATGCATAAAATTAAACTAAATTCTATACAACTAATTTATATTTTATCAAGTAACCGACATTATTAATTTTCAATGGTGTCTTGGAACGTTGATCCTATTTTTGTTGGTATGCAAAAATAGCATCACAGAATTTTTAATTAAAAAAAATATATATTCATATATAATTGAATCCATAAAATTAAACTAAATTCTATACAACTATTTTATAGTTTATCAAGTAACCGATATTATTAATTTTCAATGATGTCTTGGAACGTTGATGCTATTTTTGTTGGTATGCAAAAATAGCATCACAGAATTTTTAATTGAAAAAAATATATATTCAGATATAATTGAATGCATAAAATTAAACTAAATTCTATACAACTAATTTATATTTTATCAAGTAACCGATATTATTAATTTTCAATGATGTCTTGGAACGTTGATGCTATTTTTGTTGGTATGCAAAAATAGCATCACAGAATTTTTCATTGAAAAAAATATATATTCATATATAATTGAATGCCTAAAATAAAAATAAATTCTATGTAACTAATTTATAATTTATCAAGTAACCGATATTATTAATTTTCAATGATGTCTTGGAACGTTGATCCTATTTTTGTTGGTATGCAAAAATAGCATCACAGAATTTTTAATTGAAAAAAATATATATTCATATATTTAAATGTACAAAATTAAAATAAAACCTGTATAACTGATGTATAAATTATCAAGTAACCGATATTATTAATTTTTAAAGATGACTTAAATGTTGATGCTATTTTTGTTGGTATGCAAAAATAGCATCACAGGATTTTTAATTGAAAAAAATTATATTCATATATAATTGAATGCATAAAATTAAACTAAATTCTATACAACTAATTTATATTTTATCAAGTAACCGATATTATTACTTTTCAATGGTGTCTTGGAACGTTGATCCTATTTTTGTTGGTATGCAAAAATAGCATCACAGAATTTTTAATTAAAAAAAATATATATTCATATATAATTGAATCCATAAAATTAAACTAAATTCTATACAACTATTTTATAGTTTATCAAGTAACCGATATTATTAATTTTCAATGATGTCTTGGAACGTTGATGCTATTTTTGTTGGTATGCAAAAATAGCCTCACAGAATTTTTAATTGAAAAAAATATATATTCAGATATAATTGAATGCATAAAATTAAACTAAATTCTATACAACTAATTTATATTTTATCAAGTAACCGATATTATTAATTTTCAATGATGTCTTGGAACGTTGATGCTATTTTTGTTGGTATGCAAAAATAGCATCACAGAATTTTTCATTGAAAAAAATATATATTCATATATAATTGAATGCCTAAAATAAAAATAAATTCTATGTAACTAATTTATAATTTATCAAGTAACCGATATTATTAATTTTTAATGATGACTTGAAACGTTGATGCTATTTTTGTTGGTATGCAAAAATAGCATCACAGAATTTTTAATTGAAAAAAATATATATTCATATATTTAAATGTACAAAATTAAAATAAAACCTGTATAACTGATGTATAAATTATCAAGTAACCGATATTATTAATTTTTAATGATGACTTAAATGTTGATGCTATTTTTGTTGGTATGCAAAAATAGCATCACAGGATTTTTAATTAAAAAAAATATATATTTGTATATAATTGAATGCACACAATTATGATAAATTCCCTTTTATATATAATTAATTTATTATTCAATATTTATTCATATAAAGGTTGACAATGTAATCATGGAACGGGCAATATATTCTATGTTCAGGCGGTCGAAGTGGACCTACAGGTACAAGTACGCGGGACTCTTGATGCACGTGTTTTATACTAGGTCGGGCAATGGCTTCGCTTCCCATACCCAAGTATACTTCGCTTATAGTATAGCACAGCATTGCCACGAGTCCAAGTCGAAGACAGAATGACTCTCTATGTGGTACGCGCTACGGCGTTTGATATTTCGTGTGTAAAAGGATATAATATTATTACTTTTTCACTCATTTTTTTTTTAACAGAGCGTTAACTTACTTCACTCCAAGTAAAATTATAAAGTTGTCAAAATGAAAAAAGTTATTTCTTATAACCATGTCGTTTAAAAATCTAACGATGAATGTTTTCACATTTACAAATGTGGATGAGAGGAAAGTGTTTGAAATTAAAATCAGCAAAACACCTCAAAATGTATTTGATGTTAATAAAACAAATACAAAATAAAATGTGTTGCACATTTAATTTAAAAAATGTGTTATATCAACACCTAATAAAATGAAAAGAGTTTCATATTTTAAAAGAAAAAAAATCGAAGCTCCCTGGTTGATCCTGCCAGTAGTGATATGCTTGTCTCAAAGATTAAGCCATGCATGTCTCAGTACATGCCGAATTAAGGTGAAACCGCGAATGGCTCATTAAATCAGTTATGGTTCCTTAGATCGTACTCACATTTACTTGGATAACTGTGGTAATTCTAGAGCTAATACATGCAAAATAGACTTCTAACCAGAGATGGGAGGAATGCTTTTATTAGATCAAAACCAATCGGTGGTAGGTTTTACCTATCCATCGTTAACTTTGGTGACTCTGAATAACTTTGTGCTGATCGCATGGTCTCGTACCGGCGACGAATCTTTCAAATGTCTGCCTTATCAACTGTCGATGGTAGGTTCTGCGCCTACCATGGTTGTAACGGGTAACGGGGAATCAGGGTTCGATTCCGGAGAGGGAGCCTGAGAAACGGCTACCACATCCAAGGAAGGCAGCAGGCGCGCAAATTACCCACTCCCGGCACGGGGAGGTAGTGACGAAAAATAACGATACGGGACTCATCCGAGGCCCCGTAATCGGAATGAGTACACTTTAAATCCTTTAACGAGGATCCATTGGAGGGCAAGTCTGGTGCCAGCAGCCGCGGTAATTCCAGCTCCAATAGCGTATATTAAAGTTGTTGCGGTTAAAAAGCTCGTAGTTGAATCTGTGTGCCACGCTGTTGGTTCACCGCTCGCGGTGTTTAACTGACATGATTGTGGGACGTCCTACCGGTGGATTTAGCTTTGTGAAAGCAAAGCGGTCCAACTAATATCCCATCGCGGTGCTCTTCATTGAGTGTCGAGGTGGGCCGGTACGTTTACTTTGAACAAATTAGAGTGCTTAAAGCAGGCTTATCTTCGCCTGAATACTGTGTGCATGGAATCCCCCTCATCCTACAAGCGTCTGAGTAATAAGAGCTGAAACTCACGCGAGGGGGAGATACCTATGGGGTACTAGACCGGTACCACTAGATTGCAAATTGTAGAACACACAAAATGTAGGGAGTGGTGCCCCTACCCGCATGTTTGCCGTGTGTGGAAACCCGTAACCTTGGTGGAGGTGCCTGGTACGCTGAGGAAAATCATCTCTGCGGAGTTGATGGACCAACACGCTGCTTCGGTCTCTTTCCTGGGCTAAACGGGCGGACGAGGGATTAGCCACCCCTCGACCAATCGGCTTCGGCGAGTTCGGAGGCTGCAGCGGCAAGACACTCTTTTCCCAGAATGCGGACCCACTTTTGCGGGGTGGAATTCTGCATGAGGAGAGGGTGCCGGGTTTAGCTTGCAGTTATCTGTGCTATATCTGACTCGTAGCTCTCACGATGTGTCCGCTGCCCAATGGGAGCCACCACATTTGTGCCAATTTTGAGGGTCCACGGAGGCTGGAGCGCGAGAAAGATGAATGTAATAAAAATGAACTGTATGGATTCTAAAAAGAAAACCGCACCCAAAACGACAAACACTACCAACAAAGAAGAAACCACTGCACAAAAAAAGACAGGCGCAAGATCCAGGCTTGAGAACGCTAGGGTTCAAGCAAACAAGGACAAGTCCACACGAGTAAACATCACAACAAAAATAGTAAAAATGGGAACTAAGCTGCACAGCCATGCTACAGCAATGGACTGTGATGAGCAAAGCCTCAAAAGAGCAAGGAGCGATAGCTCCAGCTCTTGCGATAGTACTGAGGCAAAAACCAAAGTCACGCAAAAGAAAAAGAGCACTCACTTTGAGACTGATAGCTCAAGTGAGGACGAGCCTGAGGTGCCATGCGCTGACCTCGGCACTGATAAAGTGCCGCGGACAGCATACAAGCATCTCACGATAATTAAAAACGCCCTGGACACGTCAAGTGACCAGGGCAAAAAAGCAGACAGGAGCCTAGACTCCTTAATGGAAATTATTGCTACCCTGACAGCGCGTTGTGCTAAGCTGCAGGGAAGCGTAGACTCCCTGAGGGAAGTCGGGGTGACAACCCAGAAGGGCGTTACATACGCCAGTATTGTGCAAAAGCTGACAGCCCCACGGCTGCCAGCCAAAGCACAACCGATGAGGAAGGAACCGGTCAAAACCGTGTTCCTAAAACCTAAGAACTCGAAAGAGTTCGAGAATATGGGGCAGGCAAAAAGCCAGCTCATGAAGGTGTTCAATCCGAACACCGAAAAGGTACGGATTAAGAACATCCGTACCACGAAATGGGGAATAGTAATAACAACCCCAACAGAAAACGAAGCGCAGAGGCTTGGTCAGAGTAAAAATCTGACGAAGACCTTCTCGATTGAGGAGCCAAAAAAGAAGCTCCCAAGGATCATCATATATGATGTTCCTAAAGAAATGACTGAGGCTGAATTGGGCAGCGCAGTCTTCGAACAAAATGATGGGCTAGCGATAAACAAAGAGCTTTTTGAAAAGCAATTTACGCTGAAATTCAGAACGGGCAAAACCGGTGGCAAAACCACGAACTGGGTTGCGGAGGTCACTCCGCAAATGCGCAATAAAATCCTAGCGAAACAGCGTCTTTACATACAGTGGAACGCTTGTAGAATCCGTGACTTCCTTCTCGTCACGCGATGCTTCAAATGCCAAGGCTTCGGCCATTTGGCGAAGCATTGCGAGAGAGATTCTTGTTGCTCGATTTGTGCAACCGTGGGACACAAGGGGCCTGAGTGCCCAAATAAAGAAAACGTGCAGGAACACAAATGTGTAAACTGCCAGAAAGCAAAAAAGCCACATAATCATGTAGCCACACACAAGGACTGCCCATCCTACAAGCAGGCCTTAGAGAGACTAGTGGAACGAATAGATTATGGACAATAAACACCCTAAAAATCCACAGGGGCATGTAGGCTTGAAAGTAGTGCAACTGAACTGCAGAAGAGCAAGAAAAGTCATGCCTGAAATCCGGCAAATAGCCGTGACAAAAGGGTATGACGTTCTCTTGCTCCAAGAACCATATAATAACAAAAATGGTATAGAGGGCCTTGGAATGGGTACAAGGATCGTTAAACATGGAAATACACCACCATGGGCGGTTATAGCTGTTACAAACCCAGAAATCACAGTAACTAAGCTCGGACACTTGTGTAACACACACTTTGTGATCGCTGAGCTTATACACAACAACAAGAGCACTTATGTGGCAAGTGGATATTTCCAACTCTGCCAAGACATCGATGAACATATCGATCACGTGCAAAAAGTGATGGAACAGCTGAGAGGCAAAGAACTCTTAATTGCCATAGATGCTAATGCATGCTCCACCCTATGGGGAGCAAAGAAAACAAACACCAAAGGTGAAAAACTCGAAGCATTGATCGCCCAGTGGGGATTGCAAGTCGTAAATGAGGGGGACACGGCTACCGTCTCATCGGAAGTCGGAGAAGGTCACCCAGATGTGACACTGGCAACACCTAGAATGTATGAACACATCTACGGATGGAAAGTACACGATGGGTGGACATCCAGTGATCACAGAGCAATCACGTTTACAATTACACCTACTAAAAACGGGAAAATAGTCAATACCCAAAGCAGCGAAAGCTGCAAAGGGTATGTGACGAGTAAAGCCGACTGGAATCTCTTTACAGAGCGATTAATGCATGAGTGGCATAGCAAACCCTATAACGATCTAACCAACCGTACCCAGGTCATTGAGCAGGTAAAACACCTCAGTAAAGCACTACGAAAAGCCTGCAACACGTCCATTCCTATTCGGAATAGTCGAGCCAGGAAGGTTCCATGGTGGAATCCTGAGCTCACAAGACTCAAAAAAGTGGCATACAGGGCTAGAAGGAAACTCCAAAGAAATAAAGATCCCACAAAGAGAGCACAAAAACTCGAGGAATATAGAAGGGAGAAATGGATCTATACACAAAACATTTTCGAAGCGCGCACAAATAAGTGGAAAGAATTCGTTACCCTTAACGGGAACGAGAATCCATGGAGTTTCGTATACAAACTCCAGACAGGAAAAATCAACACCAAAGATGTGATCAATAACATAAAGCATGACAATGAGTACACAACTGACTGGCAAGCAACAGCCAAAGCCATGATGGATAAGTTGTTTCCGGAAGACTGTGAGGATGGAGAGACGGAGGGCCAGAGGCGAGTCCGGGCGCTGAACGAGCGAACACCAGAAGGCGAAATGAGACTCTTCACTAAGGAAGAGCTAACAGCATGCATAAACAAGATGAAGTTGAAAAAAGCCCCAGGGCCAGACAACTTCAGCTTGGACATATTAAAAGCTGCAATGCCAATAATAAGCGAAGACCTGCTTAAAATATACAACGCCTGTCTCATACACTCCCTTTTTCCAGATTCATGGAAAACAGGGAGAGTCGTAACAATTAAAAAGGGCCCCGACAAAGACGAAACAGACCCGTCATCGTATCGGCCAATCTGTCTCCTACCAATCCTCGGTAAGATACTGGAAGCACTTATGCTAACTAAACTAACTGGGGTAATTGAACCACAATTATCCCAAAGTCAATATGGCTTCAGATGTGGTAGATCCACGGAAGACGCCATAGTCCAGTTGAGAAACATCGTAAAAAACTCAAGTCAAAAATATGTTATGGCCATCTTTCTTGACATAAAAGGTGCCTTCGATAATGTGTGGTGGCCCAGTGTTCTGAGAGCGCTGAGAGAAAAGGATTGCCCCAAAAAACTATATTTGCTCATCAACAATTACCTCTGTAACAGGAAGGTAATGATGAGAGAGTCTGCTCTTGAAGTCATCAAGCCTGTAAACAAGGGCTGCCCTCAGGGATCAGTCATCGGACCCACGCTTTGGAACCTCATCTTCGACTCGAATCTGAAGATGCTTGAAAATATGAGCTGCAAGACGCTAGCATATGCTGACGATCAAGTAGTTCTAATTGAAGGGCACAGCAGAAGAGAGTTAGAGGAAAAAGGCCAAGCTGCACTAGATGCGATAGTTCGTTGGTGTGACGAGAACAAGCTCACGCTTGCTGCACATAAGTGTGAAATGTTACTTGCAAAAGGTAACTTTCACAAGAAGACGTCTCCGGACGTCAGAATCAAAGGAACTAGAGTGAAAAGAACAGAACTCTACAAGTACCTAGGAATCACCTTTGGTACAGGTCTAAGTGTACAAGAACACGTGAGAAAAATCTCAGAACGAACCAAGGACCTATTTGAAAGGCTGGGCAGAGTGGCCCGACGAGAATGGGGAATAGGCCTAAAAGCGATGGGAACAATATACAAAGGTCTCTTCGTGCCGATAGCTACCTACGCGGCAGCAGGATGGCATGATAGAATGTTAAGGTTAAACCATGTTAAGGTTAAACTTAACATGGCTCAGAGATTTGCGTTGATCAAAGTCACAGGTGCATACCGAACCGTTTCTGCGCAAGCGCTGACGGTACTGACGGGGAATGTGCCCGTTGCACTGGAATGTATCCGCAGAACAGCGCAATATAATCTGAGAAAAGGGAATAAAATAGAGATTGAGGATCTTGTACATGACCCCGAGACACGAAATCCCGGGGAAAGGCTAGAAAAATGGAGAGCACGAGTCCTGAAAGACATCGATAGTAAAATCAATGAAATGTGGCAGCGAGAGTGGGAAAACTCTGAAAAGGGTAGAACCACTTTCAAATATCTGCCAAACGTCATCACACGGATGAAAGCTGAATGGCTTCTTCCAAATAGATTTGTCATCCAGTTCATGACTGGCCATGGCAACTTCAAGAGCAGACTTCACAAGCAGGGATCCATAGATTCAGATCTATGCCCTTGTGGTGAAGAAGAAACGGACATTCACGTTCTGATCGACTGCGACAGGTACGATCTCCTGAGAGAGAAGTACATGAAGCGGTTGGGTATGCGCGTGATGGACGTACAAAAACTTGCTAAAGATGAAGAATCATTTCGGATCTTTCAGGACTTGGCAAAAGATCTACTTACTGAGAAAATCGCCTTTGAAGCTCGGGAACTCGAATTACTAAAGTCCCCAGGGGAGGACGCGTAGGGGGGGCAAACAAAACCCTCAGAAACCCCTTAGCATCAAACAATATATAGAGACATTGAAAATAGAGGTGGAGTAAAAATATACACTCAGTGGTTCGGATCCCACTTAAAAATGTAGGTCCACTCGTGTTCTCGCATGAGGATGCGAGGATAAATAAACACCACAGCCAAATCGATAGTAAGAATGTGGAAAACTTAAATAGCGAAAAGAGCAAGCCGATGAATGAGACTAAACAAATGCTGGTATGCAATTGCGAGGTACAGCATAGTCGAAAGCTTCACGTAGTGATGCTTAGGAGGCAACTCTCTTTTTTTTTTTTTTTTTTTTTTTGTGTGCATGGAATAATGGAATAGGACCTCGGTTCTATTTTGTTGGTTTTCGGAACCCCGAGGTAATGATTAATAGGGACAGATGGGGGCATTCGTATTGCGACGTTAGAGGTGAAATTCTTGGATCGTCGCAAGACGAACAGAAGCGAAAGCATTTGCCAAAAATGTTTTCATTAATCAAGAACGAAAGTTAGAGGTTCGAAGGCGATCAGATACCGCCCTAGTTCTAACCATAAACGATGCCAGCTAGCGATCCGCCGAAGTTCCTCCGATGACTCGGCGGGCAGCTTCCGGGAAACCAAAGCTTTTGGGTTCCGGGGGAAGTATGGTTGCAAAGCTGAAACTTAAAGGAATTGACGGAAGGGCACCACCAGGAGTGGAGCCTGCGGCTTAATTTGACTCAACACGGGAAACCTCACCAGGCCCGGACACCGGAAGGATTGACAGATTGATAGCTCTTTCTTGATTCGGTGGGTGGTGGTGCATGGCCGTTCTTAGTTGGTGGAGCGATTTGTCTGGTTAATTCCGATAACGAACGAGACTCTAGCCTGCTAAATAGGCGTACTTTCTGGTATTTTGAAGGCCCTCGATTTCGGTCGAGTGGTTTTTACTACCGACGTACAAATAAATCTTCTTAGAGGGACAGGCGGCTTCTAGCCGCACGAGATTGAGCAATAACAGGTCTGTGATGCCCTTAGATGTTCTGGGCCGCACGCGCGCTACACTGAAGGAATCAGCGTGTCTTCCCTGGCCGAAAGGCCCGGGTAACCCGCTGAACCTCCTTCGTGCTAGGGATTGGGGCTTGCAATTATTCCCCATGAACGAGGAATTCCCAGTAAGCGCGAGTCATAAGCTCGCGTTGATTACGTCCCTGCCCTTTGTACACACCGCCCGTCGCTACTA
Organism: Diachasmimorpha longicaudata; assembly: GCF_034640455.1. Classification (NCBI taxonomy): domain Eukaryota; kingdom Metazoa; phylum Arthropoda; class Insecta; order Hymenoptera; family Braconidae; genus Diachasmimorpha; species Diachasmimorpha longicaudata. Next base: position 26,573 of record NW_026973964.1, on the reverse strand, counting down.
CCGATTGAATGATTTAGTGAGGTCTTCGGACTGGTGCGCGGCAATGTTTCGGCATTGCCGATGTTTCCGGGAAGATGACCAAACTTGATCATTTAGAGGAAGTAAAAGTCGTAACAAGGTTTCCGTAGGTGAACCTGCGGAAGGATCATTAACGTGTTCTATTCCAAAAAGAGAATATAAAATTTTGAATTTTTATTCTTTATATTGATATAATATCATATTATATCAATAAAACCTTACGTTATATGGTGTAAAACATGTGAAAACATGTAACCATATTATATACGTATGATAATATAATGAAATTTATAAATCATCACTATATCATCGATTATGTGGGGTAACCTATTTGATGGGAATTTTTTTTTCATCATGATGGGTATTTAACGTGCCCAAGGTTTAGTAATGATTTTCGCCACACAAGATACAATTGGTGATGATGATTTTATATAAATTTCAAATTTTTTTTCTTCATGCCGTAAGTAATTGGATGGATACTTTGTTCTCAAAGTTGATATTCTTTTTCCGTGTACGGTAAAGTGAACACAAGTCTGAATAGTAATAAAATTGAATTTTGTGTTTGCTTAGGCATCTTGTATTTTTTATTGAAACAAGATTGCGAGATTGGATTGAATATTTTTATATTCAATGACTGTTATTTTTCAAAAAAAAAAAAATTTTTTTTATGATTACCCTGAACGGTGGATCACTTGGCTCGTGGGTCGATGAAGAACGCAGCTAATTGCGCGTCAACTTGTGAACTGCAGGACACATGAACATCGACATTTCGAACGCACATTGCGGTCCACGGATCCAATTCCCGGACTACGCCTAGCTGAGGGTCGTTTGTTTAAAAAAAAACTGCTTACAATTTTATATGTGTTTATCTGTCTATATATGACAGAAAAATATTTGATAAATTGTACAAGCGTGTGTAAAGTTGAATGCTCGTCAAGATAATAATATTTGATTGAGAGAGAGAGAGATTGAATTTCTTCTCAAATATATATAAATTATTATACGACGTCATTTAAAATTACGTATTGAAAAATAATATATTATGAATTTTTCACATATATTATTTGACGATATAAAGAAAAAAAGAAGTTGTTGTTGTTAATATATTTGATTATAGCCCATTGTCAGTTGTCTAAAAATGGTTATTAACGAGAACAAACTTTGTGAAATGAAATCCACAAATTATATATCACTGTGGTGTTAATCATCGAGTCCCAGAGATCTCATTCTCCGAGTTGGACCGATCATGATTTTCATTTCTAAAGTTTTGTTTTGTTATGTTTTTTTTAGACACGGATGTGATTTTTTTTTTTATAAATAAAAGGCGCTCGCAACAATAACTTTTTTATATAATTCTCTAACATGACGACCTCAGAGTAGGTGAGACTACCCGCTGAATTTAAGCATATTACTAAGCGGAGGAAAAGAAACTAACTAGGATTTCCTTAGTAGCGGCGAGCGAACAGGAAAAAGCCCAGCACTGAATCCCACAATTATGTTGTTGGGAAATGTAGTGTTTGGGAGGATCCATTTATCCTGTGATGTTATTTTGTAT